>NC_042623.1:1876620-2067413 GCF_901001135.1 Rhinatrema bivittatum | reverse complement strand
TGTGGGTCTGAAATGAGTCCTATTCCTACAAGTCCTATACCTTTTTTAAAGAATAATATTTTGATGCAGATAAAAACTTCCTTGTGGAGGTGAAAACAAACAAAATGGAAGACGGATTTTATCTGCAAGCTCAGAGATTGTTTTCAAAAGCAGACGTCCAAATGACTTTAAATCCAGAGGTGACAATCCATAAGGATGCTGTCTCATCTGCAACCTGACGCTGCAGCGTTTCTACTCCACTTTTCTTTGTCGGGGTCGATGTGACAAACAATGGTGGATAAGAAGATGGCTGCCAGGCTATCAAAGTCTTACACAGACTGCACTCATCCAGTCCTATCGAAAGGCTGCACTCTTACAGTCATTTGCAAGTCTGCTTTTGAAAACTTAATCCCTGATCTTGAAGATAAATATCTGTCTTCCACTTTGCTTGGCTTCACCTCCAGAAGGAAGGTCTTATTTGCACCAGAAAATTGTTCTTTAAAAAATATATAGGACTTGTACGAATAGGACTCATTTCAAACCCCTGAGTATAAACACTTTGGTACCTACTATTCAGGACATAAGGCACTAAATAGCATGGTTCAGTCCCGGTGTCTTGATATATGAGGTCTTTATTAGGCAAAGTCTTTTGTAAAAATGTGTGCAATGTTACTTTGAGTAAAATTGTATTTATGAAATGATTATGTAGACAGAAATAACGAGTGTTTGTATTTGTTTAGGAAAGGGATACCTAAGTAATTATCTATTTATTATCTGCATGCCCACAGAGTAAACACAAGAATGGGACAGAAGTAAGTTGGATAAAATAAAAGCAATCTCCAATCACTGGAAATTTGCAATTAATGCACATTTGTTTTCTCTTGCCAACAGGAAAATTACACAGACTGTGGTGGGGTCTCTGGACTGAGCCCAACCCTGTGGTCTATGGTAGGAATCCAGTTTATCCTCCTGTGGCTCTTATCCGGCAGCAGACATTGCCCATTGTGACCTTGTACAGCCAAAACCTGCATTACCCTGCCAAAACCTAAGCCCTGGATTAACGTGAGAAGAAGGGTGGCTTTCTCCAGACCCGCAGAAGTCTGGCTGTGTCCATCACTGCTCATAACTTGATGTGAAAGACTCGTAACGGCCCCTCACACTGGCTGCATGTCCTGAAAGGTGATGCGTGTCAACGCCATCGGAACACAGTTCTCTATGTGCTCTGCTGAAGAAGCTAAGATACTTTTCTTGGTTGTTGCGTTGTTGATGAGTTTATGTGCAAGGGCTCCCCTTCATTTGGCTTCTATATAATATAATTTATCTTACTTAATTGGACTTAATCTTTGAGTTTGCTGCACTCCTCACATGTGTATGTGTACAATCCCATCTTATTGTATTCAATATTATGGCTGCTTTTCCTGTGTTGTGACAAAAATACTGCAGACGATGCGTCTGTTAAGAACACTGGCTAGTCTTCTACAAAAGTTCACATGACTGAAATGCCTTACTGTGAGTGATTTATTCTGCCAAACGGTTTCAAAAACGGGTGACCAGCTACGTTTTGGTAGGTTCATAAACAATCTTTGTGAAAAAAAAAAATGGGAATATGGTACGTTTACACCAAAAGAATAATGGTGCTGTAGAATTAGCTGTTTTAGTGAGCGGGAGAAAGCTCTTTCTGATTGCAGTGTCCTCCCATCATGAGGAAAACACGACTCTTCTATCCATACAGCTCTTTGTGTGCACAAGCCAAATTCATCAGAAACGATGAAAGCAAGGCTTGGCAACACAAGCAAACGTTATCTTTTTATGGCTACCGAGGGTATCTTGCATGCTGCTGCCGCTGCTGCCGTTCTGTGAATGTCTTTTTATTTTCCTTGTAGACAGTAGGTTTGAATTCATTTAAGAGGTAACGGAGTGGTTTAGCTCTGGTGTGAGACACTGAACATGGCAGGTGTTATGTTAAATAGAATGATTTGGCTGAATGTAGGCCCCCGTTCGCAGTCTGAAAGTTATACAGAGTTGTGCTCTCACCTGAATACCTTTTGTGTATATTTTAAGTAAGTACAAATCAGGTTTGACGTGTTTATTTTTGAAGCATTTAAGATGTTCTGAATGCCAATTCAGGCCAGGTTCCCCATTCTGTTAAAGAGAGGCTGCATGCAATGTTGCAATCTGCTCCCAGTGCCTTCTCCTCGTTCAGGACCCTCTGCAGACGAGAAAGCCTTACCTTGTTGTTCAGTAGTTGCATCTGAAGCACTTTTAGGTGAATTTTAAAAGCCCTGCACACACCAAAGCCAGGAGATATGCGTACAAGTTGGGCTGACATGTGCCAAGCAGATTTTATAAGCCTCCTGTGTACAGGCGCATCTTCTGCTATGCGCACGAGTCAACGCTCTTTCAAACGGTGGGGTATGGGCTGGGCTGGGCGTGGGCGTGGGCGTATCAGGGAAGACCAAGAGATATGCACATAAATACTTCTGCGCACAGGCACGTGCCGGGGGCCCCCTGCCGTGTAACTTGTGTGTACGGAATAAAATAAAACAAGCTAGGCTAGTCAGCACAGTTTTAAGGGTCAGGGCTAACAGAGGAAAAGGGAGACTATTAAACTAGGGAGGCTGGGAAGTGCTATCCCTTGCCTGGGCAAATTGGTGAAATTGGCATTGGTGGTGTGGACGTTCACCCTTTTTAAAATCCCCTCACGTATGTGGTGGAAGCCTGATCTGAACGCACATGTGTGTATGCCCACTTAAAATTGCGTGCACATGTGTGCACTCAGCCTGTTTTATATGATGCGTGCTTATACACGCGTAGGTTATAAAATAGCCGCTGCATAAGAGCACAGCAGATGCTGCTTCTCAGAATGTAGACACATCCAATTCAGAAGAAGCAAGAAATAACACTTTAAACTTTAAACTGTAGTAACTTGCAACTTGTAGTATAGACGAACACAGCATGAAACTACCAAATCGTCGCCTTCCCAACTACTCCAATGCTGTAACATCTATGGTCAACTCTCAACAAGACACATCAGCTCTCAACACGACCCAACATAGACCCATGTTTCGGCGATTCACTTGCCTGTTTCGGAGATCATAATATCTTACAACACCAGCGGCAGATTCATGATGTCGGACCGGCCCGGGTATTCGCCGCCCAGGCCGGCCCAGGACACATCACGTGGTCTGCCGAGCGTGGCTCTGTCACGGCCGCACACAGCAGACCACGTGACTGGAGCGATCGGCCCACCGGGGGATGCCCGATCCCCCGATAGGCCAATCCGCCCCTGTACAACACGTAACATCTCATTTAAGACGACAAGTTGGTAGTTTCATGGGCAACACTACATAAAATAAGTGCAATCAAAATTATGACGTGGGGTGAACAGTGACTATGTACAACATTGAAGACTGTATGTAGCCCATTGCATGGCAAGAGACAGTTGGTTGAATGTTTTTAGCAGCAATTGTCTGATGCTGTGTTCGTCTATATTACAACTTACAAGCTACTACATTTTGAATTTTAAAGTGTTATTTTTTGATTCTGCTCTATTGGTTGATTCTGTAAAATATCCGCTTCCATGGGTGCGAGCCGGTAAACGCACGCACACGTGTGCCCCCGGGCCTGTTTAACAGTTACCGTCCCTGTGCACATCTTCTGGTTTACTGATACTTTTTACATTTTTTAATTCCAATGGCTACTTTTGACTTTGGTCAGTGCCCGACTCTTAAACTCTCAGGCCAGTAGTGAAAGAGGGAGCAGAACATGGAAAACTCATGGGTACAGTAACAGTATGGGAGCAGTATGCATGAGAAAACAAAAGTGGTAAGATGACAAATTATACATTTTGGGGGAGGGAATACTGAACGCATTTTGTGTGATATTGAAAAGATTTTATATTTAATGTATCTTGCTGCTTAAAAATAATCTGGACTCAATGTATATGAATATGCATCCATACTTGAGTTTTTTTATGCAACCTTGCTATATTCAGAAAATCTATCGGTACATTAGATGGGATGGAGTGGGTCCAGAGGGCAGCTACCAAAACGACCAACAGTCTGCGCCGTAAGACATAGAGAGAGAGACTTAACGGTCTAAACATGTATATGCTAGAAGAAAAGGGGGACACCAGCGACAATTAAATAGGAGTAAGTACACAGGAGGTGGACTTCTTCCAACAATGAGGGGAAAAGGGGAAGAGTCAGGAGTAATCCTAGGAGATATTTCTAGAAGGAGGATGTGGTAGACTCATGGAACGAGCTCCCAGTGAAGGCAGTAGAGACGAGGTTCATATCTTCAAAAAAGAATGGGGCAAGAGCAGAGGATCTGTGAGGAGGAGGAAGAGATTATGGCGCCCTCAGTATAGAGAATTGCCATGAATTCTTCCAGTCCATCACAGGTTACCTCATACGGCATGAGAGCTGATAGGGCCATGCAGCCAAGTTTAAGTCTCAGGCAAAAAAGTGCAAATGGCTTCAAAACCTTTGAGATAAAGTTCTGCAGGGACTTTAGAAGTGTGAAACTTAAGAATATTCTGCAGTGCTTTTTAATGCTTTTTTTGATTCTATGTTTTCTTTGTCTGTGTGCACTTTATCTCTCGCCCGTTCAGCCTACAGTAACCACATTTTCAGGACAGATATCCCCTATACATCGTGTCAGCTAGCATTTGTGCTTTCTGCAGGCTTCGGGAGCAGCTACGATGGCGGTGCTTTGGCTGTTATACGATATTATCGTGTAACGATTTGCAGCTTTAGCGCGTTTGAATCTGAGCACACAGTCTGTCCCTCACCAGCTTCCCAGTGCATACAGGGCGGCTCACCTGGGCCCTTTCAGTCTGAATCCATGCTGTCCCATAAAACTTTTTATTTATTTATTCGAAATATTTATACAGATCTAGTGTAAAACTGGAACAAAATGCAGAGAAACAGAAAATCAGCAGCCTTTGCACACAACAGGGTTTCTCAGCTCACCAAATGTGATTGGACTCCTCCTCATAAATGAATCCATAAAATCGGAAGCTCTGCCTACTGACACCAAGAATGTGTCGTTTACGAAATCTCCGAGGTCCCTTTCCTTGCAGCCCGCACTGTGTCCTGACCTTAGGGATGTGGGGGGTGCGGACCCTCCCATGAGATGCTGAAGAGCGGATTGGGTCCCCCGGAGATTGCAGCACATAGAGGTGGTTGGAAGGGGAGGGGTCGTGGGGTCAGATGTCTCTGCAGGGACCTTTGCTTGTCCTGCCCCATTGACCCTGCTACCATGGCAGCGCCGGTCTCCCCAAGGCACCCCCCCCCCTCTCGGGGGGGGCAGGGGACTGAGCTTAAAGCACTTGTGTTAGGTTTACTTTCTTACTGTCTGCTGTGATTTTTCAGGAAAGAATTTTTCATGCAGATTGCTCAGCAATTCTTTCCTTATTTGGGCCACAAGATTTTCCTGCAGCAATTTTATTTCTGTGATTGCTGTTCCCTTCTACAAGTTACCTACAAAGTTCCACAGACAAAAGTGGATTCTTTTAAAATTGTGCAAGCAAACTAACTTTTTGCAGACGTTTGCCCAGCTATTGCCTGAAACTGAAACCTGCTCACTGTGCTTCTGATGTCCTTAGTGCAGGAGTGAGGGGGCCTAGCAAATCTTCAGCCAGGCACGCCCTCCCCCACTGCTCCCAGCGCTGCTCACTGTGCTTCTGATGTCCTTAGTGCAGGAGTGAGGGGGCCTAGCAAATCTTCAGCCAGGCACGTCCTCCCCCACTGCTCCCAGCGCTGCTCACTGTGCTTCTGATGTCCTTAGTGCAGGAGTGAGGGGGCCTAGCAAATCTTCAGCCAGGCACGCCCTCCCCCACTGCTCCCAGCGCTGCTCACTGTGCTTCTGATGTCCTTAGTGCAGGAGTGAGGGGGTCTAGCAAATCTTCAGCCAGGCACGCCCTCCCCCACTGCTCCCAGCGCTGCTCACTGTGCTTCTGATGTCCTTAGTGCAGGAGTGAGGGGGCCTAGCAAATCTTCAGCCAGGCACGCCCTCCCCCACTGCTCCCAGCGCTGCTCACTGCTGCTTCTGATGTCCTTAGTGCAGGAGTGAGGGGGCCTAGCAAATCTTCAGCCAGGCACGCCCTCCCCCACTGCTCCCAGCGCTGCTCACTCTGCTTCTGATGTCCTTAGTGCAGGAGTGAGGGGGGCCTAGCAAATCTTCAGCCAGGCACGCCCTCCCCCACTGCTCCCAGCGTTGCTCACTGTGCTTCTGATGTCCTTAGTGCAGGAGTGAGGGGGCTTAGCAAATCTTCAGCCAGGCACGCCCTCCCCCACTGCTCCCAGCGCTGCTCACTGTGCTTCTGATGTCCTTAGTGCAGGAGTGAGGGCGCCTAGCAAATCTTCAGCCAGGCACGCCCTCCCCCACTGCTCCCAGCGCTGCTCACTGTGCTTCTGATGTCCTTAGTGCAGGAGTGAGGGGGCCTAGCAAATCTTCAGCCAGGCACGTCCTCCCCCACTGCTCCCAGCGCTGCTCACTGTGCTTCTGATGTCCTTAGTGCAGGAGTGAGGGGGCCTAGCAAATCTTCAGCCAGGCACGCCCTCCCCCACTGCTCCCAGCGCTGCTCACTGTGCTTCTGATGTCCTTAGTGCAGGAGTGAGGGGGCCTAGCAAATCTTCAGTCAGGCACGCCCTCCCCCACTGCTCCCAGCGCTGCTCACTGTGCTTCTGATGTCCTTAGTGCAGGAGTGAGGGGGCCTAGCAAATCTTCAGCCAGGCACGCCCTCCCCCACTGCTCCCAGCGCTTGCTCACTGTGCTTCTGATGTCCTTAGTGCAGGAGTGAGGGGGCCTAGCAAATCTTCAGCCAGGCACGCCCTCCCCCACTGCTCCCAGCGCTGCTCACTGTGCTTCTGATGTCCTTAGTGCAAATCTTCAGCCAGGCACACCCTCCCCCACTGCTCCCAGCCCCTTACCTGATGAAGCTGCCAGAACCAAGGAAAGCAGAGTTCAATCCCACAGACGCATCTTCTGACCCTGGGCAGGTTGTTCTAGCTCCCATTACCTCAGTTGTAAATCCTTTGGGGAAGGGGCGTAAAATACCTAAAAATGCTGTAAGCCTCTTGGAGCATTATCTGCAAAGGCAGGCTGAACCTCCAAATGTATTAGTAACAATACTCCTCCTGCTGGGGCGCAGTACTCAGAAAGTATAGAATAGCAGAATACCTCACGTTGCTCACACACAGAGAAAATCCCCTGCCAAACACAGAACAAGAGATCAGGATTTAGAAGTAGAAATATACAGATAGAAACTAAACTCTCGTGTGCTGCAGGATTGAGAAGTAGAAATATGCAGATAGAAACTGAACTCTCGTGTGCTGCAGGATTGATAAGTAGAAATATGCAGATAGAAACTGAACTCTCGTGTGCTGCAGGATTGATAAGTAGAAATATGCAGATAGAAACTGAGCTCTCGTGTGCTGCAGGATTGAGAAGTAGAATTATGCAGATAGAAACTGAGCTCTCGTGTGCTGCAGGATTGAGAAGTAGAATTATGCAGATAGAAACTTAGCTCTCGTGTGCTGCAGGATTGAGAAGTAGAATTATGCAGATAGAAACTGAACTCTCGTGTGCTGCAGGATTGAGAAGTAGAAATATGCAGATAGAAACTGAACTCTCGTGTGCTGCAGGATTGAGAAGTAGAATTATGCAGATAGAAACTGAGCTCTCGTGTGCTGCAGGATTGAGAAGTAGAATTATGCAGATAGAAACTGAACTCTCGTGTGCTGCAGGATTGATAAGTAGAAATATGCAGATAGAAACTGAACTCTCGTGTGCTGCAGGATTGATAAGTAGAAATATGCAGATAGAAACTGAACTCTCGTGTGCTGCAGGATTGATAAGTAGAAATATGCAGATAGAAACTGAACTCTCGTGTGCTGCAGGATTGAGAAGTAGAATTATGCAGATAGAAACTGAACTCTCGTGTGCTGCAGGATTGAGAAGTAGAATTATGCAGATAGAAACTGAACTCTCGTGTGCTGCAGGATTGAGAAGTAGAATTATGCAGATAGAAACTGAACTCTCGTGTGCTGCAGGATTGAGAAGTAGAAATATGCAGATAGAAACTGAACTCTCGTGTGCTGCAGGATTGAGAAGTAGAAATATGCAGATAGAAACTGAACTCTCGTGTGCTGCAGGATTGAGAAGTAGAAATATGCAGATAGAAACTGAACTCTCGTGTGCTGCAGGATTGAGAAGTAGAAATATGCAGATATAAACTGAACTCTCGTGTGCTGCAGGATTGAGAAGTAGAATTATGCAGATAGAAACTGAACTCTCGTGTGCTGCAGGATTGAGAAGTAGAATTATGCAGATAGAAACTGAACTCTCGTGTGCTGCAGGATTGAGAAGTAGAAATATGCAGATAGAAACTGAACTCTCGTGTGCTGCAGGATTGAGAAGTAGAATTATGCAGATAGAAACTGAACTCTCGTGTGCTGCAGGATTGAGAAGTAGAAATATGCAGATAGAAACTGAACTCTCGTGTGCTGCAGGATTGAGAAGTAGAATTATGCAGATAGAAACTGAACTCTCGTGTGCTGCAGGATTGAGAAGTAGAAATATGCAGATATAAACTGAACTCTCGTGTGCTGCAGGATTGAGAAGTAGAATTATGCAGATAGAAACTGAACTCTCGTGTGCTGCAGGATTGAGAAGTAGAATTATGCAGATAGAAACTGAACTCTCGTGTGCTGCAGGATTGAGAAAGTAGAAATATGCAGATAGAAACTGAACTCTCGTGTGCTGCAGATTGAGAAGTAGAATTATGCAGATAGAAACTGAACTCTCGTGTGCTGCAGGATTGAGAAGTAGAAATTATGCAGATAGAAACTGAACTCTCGTGTGCTGCAGGATTGAGAAGTAGAAATATGCAGATAGAAACTGAACTCTCGTGTGCTGCAGGATTGATAAGTAGAAATATGCAGATAGAAACTGAACTCTCGTGTGCTGCAGGATTGAGAAGTAGAATTATGCAGATAGAAACTGAACTCTCGTGTGCCCCAGGATTGAGAAGTAGAATTATGCAGATAGAAACTGAACTCTCGTGTGCTGCAGGATTGATAAGTAGAATTATGCAGATAGAAACTGAACTCTCGTGTGCTGCAGGATTGATAAGTAGAAATATGCAGATAGAAACTGAACTCTCGTGTGCTGCAGGATTGATAAGTAGAAATATGCAGATAGAAACTGAACTCTCGTGTGCTGCAGGATTGAGAAGTAGAAATATGCAGATAGAAACTGAACTCTCGTGTGCTGCAGGTTCACTGGAGGATACAGGGCTGGATTAGGAGGCAGAGTGAGTCTTCCTTGCTGTGTTTATCCACTCTGGCCACCCCTCTCTTCTCTTGTTTCCTCCACACTTCCTGGGAGGGGGCGGGGGGGGGGGGTACCTGGGGCAGGAAGCAGGGGGCTGTTCTCTGCCTCCTTAGATGCCTCAGGCGGAGTCCTGGGTGCTCACCACTGCAGTGCTCTGACATCAGAAGCAATATGGACCAGTCATATCCAGAGAATGGGGTACCTTGTGCTTCTAACTATTCAGACTTGCCAAGGAGCCATTAAAGAGTTTGCAAGCTATTCAGTGGCTTAGTTGGAGGGAGAGTTACCCAGGTATTCAATGGAAATTAGTCAGCTAAGTGTTGAGCTGGATATACTCAGGTAATGTTACCTGGTACTGCACTCAGTGGCTAACGTTTAGGCCCACCCCCAGCACCAAAGTTTGTGTGGAGAATGCATTACCCAGACATAGCTGAGTCATGGGAGGAAACTTTGAAATCCTGCAAAGGCTTTGAGTATCAGCCTCGATGTTTTCACTTGATACAGGGTGAGAATTACTACTTCTCCTATGCGCAGGCGTCAATGGCACTGCTGCTCCTGCAGTGCTGCTGGCACTCTCCAAGCCACTGTAGGTTGCCTTGGAAACCGCCGGGAAATGAGATGGGATAGCAGCTGATACCCAATGTCCGGTACACTGAATGCAGGGAACAACTTTAGTTTTAAAATTAAGTCACGTGAATTTCTAGTTCTAATTTGTCCTGATTAGACAATGTGAGTGATCCTGGCGTAGGTTGGGCGCTGCATTTAAAATATCTTTCCTAAACTTAGAAACCATCTAGTTGTGCAAACAAGATATTTTCACCCAGTAGTAATGTGATTTTTAGCACTTCTGTCCTCTGTTGCCTGCTCTTCAGAGCTTCCACTTTCTTTAGTAAATGCTGCTAACACAGCAAATACTATTCCTCTTTTTGCTAACTTTACATAATTTTATACCTGGTATCGGCCATTTGCACTGCATTTGCCTTCAATTCTACCACTAACTTCAGAGTCCAGATGCTGACTGTGTACGGCAATGAGGTTTATTTATGCAAAGTTGAAATGCATTATGCTGCACATTGTTTGTCAGAAAAAAATACAGTTTTGCAAACCATGATCAAAACTCTAGTACTGAGAGCGTTCCAAATAGAGACAGGAACAGTATCGTGGTTTACACTGGTTTTGGAACCAAAATTGACCGTCCCGCCTGGTCTGTTTCAGTGGACAGTGAATTCAGCCTGAACTGCAATAGACATTTGAAGTCTGCTATATCCTGGGCTGCCTTCTCACGTTCATGTTTCCTTTAGTTACAAAGTCCTAAACTGCTGGGTTACCTTAGCAAATATCTTTTCAATTGATGAAGGGAAACCAAAATGCTCCTATGAACTGTTTTTATAAGCTGTGATTCTGCAGCCTTCTGTACAATAGAATTCATATTTGGCGAAACTGTGTAGCTTGTTCTAGTATGATGGGTTAAGGATGTACCATTAATGTTTTTCCTTTCAACAACCAGCATTACTGCCAAAAATCTGAATGTGGTCCATATTTGTAGCAGGTCTTTTAACTCAACATCTCCTTTAGCAAGCTTGATTGAAGAGATTTTTATGCCCTGTACCTTTAAGATGTTAATATGATCCTTGTCTTATTTTTCCTGCTTCAGGCTTTCTAGCTTAACCTAACAAAGAGTGTTGCTGTCAGCTGTAATTGTTCTTGTAATCTTTGTTATTAAGACTGGCCTTAATGAGTTCCAACAGGCAGTATCCCTACCTTCCTCCTCCTCACTGCACTGAAACTCAGAAAGCTTTGTAACGCGGGGCTGAATGTAAAGTGCTGGTCTTCCTTCTGACGTGAAACCCCACTGCACTGTTTTATGTCCATGCCTGAGCATTCTCTCTCTGAGTACAAATGATGATGTCTCCTAGGCTTCTTCAAAGTTAGCGTCACAGCTGCAGGTTCACCATTATTTCTACAGGAAGTAAGAGAATCATGAGCGAGCTTTTACAGTAGTGCGGGCTCCAGCAGATGCAGAGGAACTATGGACAGCAGCAGTAGCATCTCTGCACAGAGCATTTCAGGTGATGACGGGGGCAAGTCAGAATTACATTTATAAACATCCCTCCCCCTCCCAGCCATTAAACTGGCTATAAAAAGGTACAATAAGAAAAAGTCCCAAGGTACGTCTGATCAGTTTTAAATAAAACCTGCCCAGTTTTAACCTCCCAGTAAAACAACAATTAAAATTCTTTGATCTTCCGTATGGATTCTGCAAGAAGTGACAGAATGTGAATGTCAGTCCTGCTCTTTTAATTCTGTAATGCAATCTGCATCCACAGAGAGTCACCAACAATAAAAACCTTCAAATCCGTCATCACCTCAGTAGCAACCTTCCAGTGTCAGTCCTGTCATGAAGTAACACAAAAAGAAAAACACAAACCAGTCACCCCGTTAACAGCAGTAACTCCAAGGAGTCACCTGTGAAGAGGCAGCACTGGAAATGTTACACCAGGCCCTAAAACACAATACGCCTATAGATTCCTCCACAGAAACTACACATTAGCAGGTTACACATTAGCAGACAGCCTCACCCAGGCAGAACATAGATAGATCCTCACTAAAAACAGAAAAAAAGAGATAAATTATGAATAGAAATGTGCACACAAAAACTGAACTGGAAACGTCAATACAACACTGGAAAACAGAAATAGCACTATTCATCATAAAACAAACAATAAAGTCAAGAAATATAAAACATAAACCATACCAATAAAAGAATTAGAAATAGAATAGCATCCAGTAATTAAAATCTCATATTAACAATTTGAAAAAAAGTTACCAAACCTCAAAAAAAGTATTTCAAAACAGCAGACACATTCAGTAATTACAAAAAAATGAATTAAAAAATCCTCCACTCTCTATACCTGGGAACTTTTGATTTGCAGTTATTCTGAGTTTGTCATGGATTTTGAAGGAATAGAAGGTACACAAACTTTATCCTCTCTCTCTCTTATGCACATACTCTAAAATGCATGTCCATTCCTCACACACATGCTCACTCACTGACTCTTACCCTCACAAACATATAGGCTGTCTCTCACATTCAGTGGCTCTCTCTCTCTCACACAAAGGGTATCTCAAACAGGCTCACTCTGTCTCTTACACAGGCTCTCTCTCTCTCACACACACACACACACGGTCTCTCACACAAGCTAACACACAGAGAGTCTCTCGCACACACACGTATGCTCAGAGCTCTTTCTCACTCACACATATGCACATACAAGGCCGGTACTAGCTTTTCTGTTTGCCTGTGTGAACAATTGAAGGTGAATTTTAAAAGCTGGGATACACCAAAATTAGGAAGATCGATGGACTGTTAAGCCTAAAGACAGCAGGAGGCCTGTGGGGCTGTGGTGGAGCTCATCCTGTCATGGCCTGAAGACTACACAGGAGAACCATTGGATCATGGTGGAGCTCATCCCACCACAGCCCGATGATAACAGGACACCGTGTGTGTGTGTGTGGGGGGGGGGGAGCTTGTATTATGTATGTGTGAATGAGTGAGAGCCTGTTTATGTCTGAGAACCTGTTTATGTGTGCATATGCGTGTGTCTTTGTGAGATCCTATGTGTGTATGCATGTCTGTGTGAGATCCTATGTGTGTGTGTGTGTGTGTGTGTGTGTGTGAGAGATCCTGTGTGTGTGTGTGAGACTGTGTAAGAGCCTATGTGTGTGTCTGTGTGAGAGCTTCAGTGTGTGCCTGAGAACTTCTGTGTGTCTGTGTGAGAATCTGTGTGCCTATGAATGCGTGTGTGAGAGCTTGTGTGCTGTCTATGTTATGTACCTGTGAGAGCCTGTGTGTCACATAAAGACTCTCACAGGCACACACACACACACACATAATGTATCTGTGAGGGTGCGAGAGAGGCAGCCTGTGTATGTTAGAGAGTGGGAGTGTGAGAGAATTAATGTGTTGCTGTGCATATGTGTGAGAGAGATAATCTCAGGGTGACTGGAAATCAGATCCCAGATATGAAGAGGAAATTTTTAAATCCTTATTAGTTTTAATTATTGGGTGTAATTTGATGATTCTGTTCTTTTCAAATATTTATTTTGGGGGGGAATAAAACATTTTTAATTGGATTTTTATTCATCAGATTTTTAAATTTTTTTTGGTGTTTGGGAAATTTTCGATATTCTATTCATTAACTGGTTTGAAATATTCTTTTTATGAATATGTCTTACTATTATGATTAATGTTTTATATTTCTTGATTTTATTATTTAATGTTTTATGAAGAATGGCAGTGTTTCCATATTTCTATTGTTGCTCTGCATATAGAAGCTGAGTTGTTGTGGGTTCCAGTTCAGTTCTTCTCAGCACAGTTTCTGTTTATACTTTCTGATTTCTTTATTCTGTATTTAGTTTTTGTGTTCTGCACATGTGACCAAGGTGAGGTATTTTGCTGGCATGTAATTTCTGTGTAGGGATCTATAGCAGCCTGGTTTCCAATTAAGAGTTTTATTGGTGTTCTAGGTCCTGGTGTAATATGTGCAGTGCTGCCTTTTCATCGATAAAGTTGTTAGGGTTGTTTTGTTATGCGAGGTTTATGGTAATGGTAATTACATTTATTCATGGCTTTCTGAGGGCCAAGCCCTCACCAGGCACACATTACAAAACGTCTAATCCCATAGGAGCTCCCAGTGTCTTTTGTGCAGAGTTTTCTGGTTGGCACCACAGCAGTGCATGTGAATATAATATTCATGCTGTAAGTGATATTTGTGCCTCAGAAGACTGTGCTCTTGAATGTTATTTTTCATGTAAAATTTGTTATAAATGCATAATTTAATTGTGTGTGTCTGTAAAGGGTGTGGGCAGGACTGGTGGAAGCACTAGGCAATCGCCTAGGGTGCCACAGGTTTAGGGGCGACCCAGCAGCCACCTACTGGTTCCATTGGACCTGCTCAGAATTGTAAAAAAAACTTTGTCCCGATTCCCAACACTGATGGCAGCTGCAGGACCTAGGTAATTGGACCTCCTTCTTCCAGCCCTGGAAGACTGGAAGAGGAAATGTGCTGTGGGCCCACGTGGGCAGGAAGAAGGAGGCCCAATTGTCATAGCTGGAAGGAGCAGCCGGAAGAAAAGACTGAGAGGGTCAATTGCAGCATCAGTTGGGCAGTGCGGCAGGAGAGAGACAGGATCGGCCAGGCTGCATGGAAGGAAAGAGGCAGGATCAGCTGGGCGCGCTGCAGAAGAGAGGCAGCATCTCTGCTGAACAAGTGAGACAGTGGAGGCCTTCTGATGTGGTGGAAGTCCAAGAAGAAAGCTGCTGGTGATGCCTACAGCTAGGAAGAAGAGTAAAAAAAAAGAGTATATGCGTGTGTGCATATGTGAGTAGATGTGTATATGAGAGTATATGGGGAGAAAGAGCATGTGGGGAGGGGATCGGGGGGAAGAGTATGTGTTTGTGAGAGAGAGTATGTGAGGAAGAACGAGTGTGTGGGATGAGAGCCTGTGGGGAGGGGAGAGAGCATTTGTGTTTGAGAGAGCATGAGGGGGAGAAAGAATGTGTGTGTGTGTGTATGTGTGTGTGAGAGAGAGAGAGCATGTAGGGGAGAGAGAGCAAGTTTATGTGTATGTGAAAGCATATGGAGGAGAGACCATATGTGTGTGTGTGTGTGTGTGTGAGAGAGAGAGCATGTAGGGGAGAGAGAGTAAGTATATGTGTGTGTGAGAGCATATGGAGGAGAGACCATATATGTGTGTGTGTGTGTGTGTGTGTGTGTGTGTGTGAAAGAGAGCATGTAGGGGAGAGAGAGTAAGTATATGTGTATGTGAGAGCATATGGAGGAGAGACCATATATGTGTGTGTGTGTGTGTGTGTGTGAGAGAGAGAGAATGTAGGGGAGAGAGAGCAAGTTTATGTGTATGTGAGAGCATATGAAGGAGAGACCATATATGTGTGTGTGTGTGAGAGAGAGAGCATGTAGGGGAGAGAGAGCAAGTTTATGTGTATGTGAGAGCATATGGAGGAGAGACCATATATGTGTGTGTGTGTGTGTGTATGAGAGAGAGCATGTGGGGAAGAGTGTATGAATATGTGCGAGTAAGCGAGTATGCCTGTGTTAGAGTATCTGTATGTGAGAGTGAGGAGAAAGTCTTTGTATCACAACCACCACCTCCTCCCATTAATTCATAACTAGCTCAGTTTGAAAATTGAAAGTTCCCAGATATGGAGTGTGGGAGATTTTTTATCCTTATTTTTAATTATTGGGTGGTGTAATTGTTTGCTGTTTTGAAATATTTTATTAGTGTTTGGGAAAGCTTTCAAAATTTGCATGAGTCTTTAATTATTGGATATTCTTTTTATTAGCTGTTTTGAAGTTATTTTATTAGCATGATTTTGCTATTATGATTAATGATTTATATATCTTGATTTTATTGTTTATTTCATGAAGAATGGTGAAATGTTTGTTTTTCCATTGTTGCACTGCATAGAGTTTGACGTGTTGTGTTTTACAATTCAGTTTTTGTCTGTACCTTTCTATTTATACTTTATGTGGTTTTAGTCTGTATTTGGTGAGGGTTTGAGTTCTGCATGTGAGACTGAGATGAAGCATTCTTTTAGCATGTGGTTTCTCTATAGGGATCTGTAGTAGCTTGGCCTGTTCTGTTTTCCTGATAGGAGGTGTATTGATATTTGCAGTATTCCTTTTCTTAGGTAGGGTTGTTACTGTTTGAGTGTTGGCAGATAGTACTGTGTTGATCTATGCTGACGTGAAACATTACAATAGGTGTGATGCCATATGAATTCCAAGTTGCAGATTTTCTTGTTGGCAGCACAACAGTGCATGTAGCTATCACAACGTGTATATTAATTGTACCTCAGAATGTCTATTTTCATGTAAAATCTGTTGATATAAATGCATAATTTGAAGAGGTGCCAGGCTGTAAGGTTTGCCTAGGGTACCTAATACACTTCCTTATCCATGGGTTCTGGGTGGGGGGGGGGGTGTCAGGATGGAGCTGGGCTTTATTTGATGGGCCCACGACAGGCACTGAATGAATCAGGGGGAGGACAGCACAGTAATTTTTCACACAGGGCAGCAAAAAGACTAGTACCGGCCCTGTAACCTCTTTCATGCAGATGCATTTACTCTCACACACGTTTCCTCTCTCATACATGATCTCACACATGCTTTCTCTCACACACGTTTCCTCTTTCTCACACATGATCTCACACATGATCCAACACACACACACCTGAGCATCTCCAGACTCCAGTTCGTCTTTGGTTGTGGCCCTGCCCCCCCCCCCCCCCCACCACCACCTTTACGTCGGCTGCTGGTGGCATATGCACCACAATGCACCTATGGGCGAGCAAAGGGCAGCAAAACAGTGGCATGAACACTTCCAAACTCCTAAAACAAATGAACACTTATCAAAGCTATAAAATCCAAGCTATAAAGCCATCCTGCTCAATCCGTCAGAAGCAGCCTGCTGGAATAAAATGTGTATAATATGTTCCCAATCATAACAGCCCAGAGGGGCGGTCCACATTTATCTCACCTCCTGAGCTCTGCAGCATCCGAGAGGTAGAACGCAGCTGGTGCTAGCATCCTAGCTCAGCCAGCGCCCAGCTGCCTTGGCTGCTTCCTGCTGTTCGTCCTTCACTCCCCAGTGGACATGCGCCACTATTGTCCTGCATTGCTCAATCACTTCATGCAGGACTGAGCTGATGTTTGCTCCTTCTCCTTCACGGCATCATTTACTGGCAGGTGCCACACGTGTAAAGCCCTCATCTTCCACTGCTTTTTAAATACTTTTAGTACCTTTACAGCACCCCTTTCTTTCCACCCTAGCTGCCAGGCCTCTATCATCTTTTGTATTGCTGTTCAGCACAATATCTTTCTTCATCCATCACGTGGGTGTGCAACACAGCCCTGTTCATTTGCCCATGTTGGAGCTTAAACCTTCCTCTGCCTAGAAGGGTTGCCAGCAGTGTGCAAGACAGGTGTGTATAGGGATCTGGCTAGTCCAGACGCCACTAGTGAAATGGATGCCTCTGCTCTCCACCTTGACGAGCTGAGCCTGCATGCAAGCACTGCTTTGACTGTACAGGTCAGGGATAACAATGCCTGCTGCTGAATGCTTTCTGGTAGGGCACTTTGTCATTAGGAGCTAACACCTGCTTACATCCCCCATGCGCTATTATCTGTAAGGGCTGAGTATCCAGGGCAATCTTTCCCCAGGTGCAGCACAGCACCTCCTTCCATGCTGGAGAGGACAGTGAGGTGGTGACACATCCCATGGGACTGAGGGGGGCTGATTGCCACTGGCATGGGACTGAGGGGGGCTGATTGCCACTGGCATGGGACTGAGGGGGGCTGATTGCCACTGGCATGGGATTGAGGGGGGCTGATTGCCACTGGCATGGGACTGAGGGGGGCTGATTGCCACTGGCATGGGATTGAGGGGGGCTGATTGCCACTGGCATGGGACTGAGGGGGGCTGATTGCCACTGGCATGGGATTGAGGGGGGCTGATTGCCACTGGCATGGGACTGAGGGGGGCTGATTGCCACTGGCATGGGACTGAGGGGGGCTGATTGCCACTGGCATGGGATTGAGGGGGGGCTGATTGCCACTGGCATGGGACTGAGGGGGGCTGATTGCCACTGGCATGGGACTGAGGGGGGCTGATTGCCACTGGCATGGGATTGAGGGGGGCTGATTGCCACTGGCATGGGACTGAGGGGGGCTGATTGCCACTGGCATGGGATTGAGGGGGGCTGATTGCCACTGGCATGGGACTGAGGGGGGCTGATTGCCACTGGCATGGGATTGAGGGGGGCTGATTGCCACTGGCATGGGACTGAGGGGGGCTGATTGCCACTGGCATGGGATTGAGGGGGGCTGATTGCCACTGGCATGGGACTGAGGGGGGGCTGATTGCCACTGGCATGGGACTGAGGGGGGCTGATTGCCACTGGCATGGGATTGAGGGGGGCTGATTGCCACTGGCATGGGACTGAGGGGGGCTGATTGCCACTGGCATGGGACTGAGGGGGGCTGATTGCCTGTCACCTCACTGGGGATAAAGGCCAGGGGCTGGTTTGAGGTCTGACTTCCCCTGTTCCAGCACTTTCATGCTGCTATTGCTTCTTTGCCTGGTAGAGAGGGCCCTGGGGCGAGTACTGGCATCCTCCCCTGAAGATCATGCCACTGGCTCTTCTCGTTTCATGACTTGAAGCCTGCCTCTGTTTGTAAGATGCCTCAATACTTTTCCTCTGCTGAGGAACTTACTACACAGTTTTCAAGACAACTGGCATAGCAGGGTTTAAAAGAGATTTGGACAAGTTCCTGGAGGAAAAATCCGTAACACATTATTAGCCAGGTCCCTGGCATGTTTTATACTATATTTTGATTTTATGCATTTGTATTATTCATTTGTACATTATTTTAATTATTATCTGAAAATTGGTCTAGTAAATAAAATTGCAGTTGCCAGAGTTGCCTCTCCACAGGTACTGGCTCATCTATCTCCTCTGAAAGGCATTTCTCAGGAGGCTGTGCTGCTTCTGCCTGCTCCTTGCCCCTCTACTAACCCTGCCTGCTCCTGCCCCTGCAATTTATAAATGTGTCTAACAATGGCAGCACGCAGCACATCTTACAGCCTCGGCCACTTTTTCCTTGATGCTGTCTGTGCTTGTGTTTCCCCCCTAAAAATAAACTCCTCTTTAGCAAGGGCAGGGGGTGCTATTACTACTATTATGGTAGTAGTATGGTAGTATTGGTACTATTACAGTATAATGGTACTACTAGTGCTACCAAATGTATGGGATTTTCACTTGTAGATGTCTTTCCAGAATCAGGCAAAGCTTCTCTTTCCCATTCTTTCTACCCTGCTGGGAATTTGACGGTCAGTAGGAGTGCCTAATGCCTATGGAGAGGGGGGTTTTTCACCTGTAGTGTTAGTGTGTAAACTCTTCTTTTCACTACTCTCACACAGACTGCCTGTACCTGGTCATAGAGGTACTGATTTTTTTCCACAGATGAAGACATATTTTATGAAAAAACAGCGTGCTACCACATACTCTCTCTCATCCCATCTGAGAAGTAACATTCAAGCCTGGCTCCTTTGCTCTGTTTCCTAGGCACTACACATATACAATGTGGTGCTTATTGTAGTTTAAACGTACATTCAGTTTTCTTTCTGCTCTGCTTTGTCAGGGTACAGTTACATTGTGTGCTGGTGTGCTGTATCATTGCAAAACACAAAAGATTTTATGCAGATTAACAAAGTGTGTGCCTGTCTGACAAAATGAAACAGCAGAGCTAGAGCTTAGCTTGCCTATTACTTTCCTGGTCCCAGTCGTTTCTCACTTTTGCTTTTTTGGGTTTTTTTTCAATATTTCTTCAGCTCTCAGAGCTCAAAATCCAATCACCCTATCTTTTTCCACCCAGAGACAAATTAACTCAAAATGGTGTTGCCTGACTAATGTAACTTTCAGACGTTACTGTCAGTCCATGCAGATTCCAGCTGGTATAGGCTGGTTAAAAAGAATATTTGACCTTGATTGCTCCTGCTTTTTAGCTGGGTCCCTCTCCCTGCCCATCTTGTCTGCAGTACAGTGTTATCCAACCCTCTCCTGGAGGTACACCTAACCATTCGGGTTTTCAGTAGATCTGTAATGAATATGCATGAATTAATCTGGCTGAGCCGAAACCCACCAGGGATTGATCTCAGAAATTGCCAATTAACCCCATCAACTCAAGTGAGAGATGTAAGAGTTCAAACTGACGACAACACAATGATGAAAACCCATATTAGCAAACTGATCAAATCTGGTTTCTACAAGTTACAAATACTGAGCAGATTGAAACCTTTTCTAAACCAGTAGATTTCAGAACGGTTTTTACAATCTCTAATGTTCTCTAACCTTGATTACTGTAATTCCCTACTCCTGGGATCCCATCCAGTCACCTAAAACCTCTTCAACTACTGCAAAATGCTGCAGCTAGACTATTGCCTGGAAAATGGAAATACAACCACATCAGCCCAACACTGATCACTCTACAATCACGAATAATCTACAAAGTTCTCACCATAACTTTCAATAACATTAATCTGAACAACAACCTGTTGGAAATATCATTTACATCACATATTCCAGCATGAATGCTCAAATCACAAAACAAAGGCCTCATAGAAATCGCAACCATAAAAAAAAACTCTTCTAACGCAAACTAGAGAGAGAACAATTTCAGTCGCTGAACCAAAACTATGGAACTCCATACCAGAGGACCTGCGAACTATAACAGTTTGTCTGGATAACTCAAACGTTACTTGGACAAATCAGTTTGAATATAGCACTCCAAAAGGGTTTATTTATTTATTCATTTATTAGATTTGGTATCCATCCCTCCAGGAAGTTCAGGGTAGGGTGCAATAAAAACATTGATATTACGTGAACACATGAAGCATTATATATAGAGAGAGAGGTTTTAAAGGGACTTTGGCACTCATCGTGCCAATGGTAATGCAAAATAGCCCTGATCCATGCAGGCATGAGTAGCAGATGAATTTATCATCTAGTGCTAAATTAACAAAACACAGCACAACTCAAGCTGTTTAAATGAGAAGACAGATGGGTAACAAGTAAAAAAATCCACCCTGGTATAGTCAGCTTTGTAAGACGAGCCTCAGAATAAAATTTAAAAAAATCTTCAAATTTGTTCAAACATTTTAAATCCATTGTGAATCCCATTGGCCCAGCTTTGCAGCAAAACTAAATATTTCACAAGCACGTATTACACATATATTTAACGTTGACTCATTAACGGCATGCTCTCCTTCCTGATGTACGGGGAGTAAAATCTCCAGAGCTGCTGGAATCAATGAGCTTAACTGCCCGGGGGCGTCACTGGCACATCTGCTTTCAGCATAGGTGAAAGAGGTGCTTGCGTGGGCAGGTTTAGGGAGAAAGAGGAAAACATTCAATTTTCACATCTACCCCCCCTGAAACATCGGCTGCTGAAGCGTGTGGCCATGCATCTGCCTGAGTACTTTGCATCTCCAAATTTTCAAAGAGAACCATTACAGGCAACGTGGGCCATTCCCCTGGGTCCTCCTATAACGAAGGTGCAGGGCAGGTATTCCCAGGCTGCACGCAGTTTGCCACTTTTAGGGAATCCTTTGCAAATGTTGCTGCTGAGTTAGCTCCAGTTGGTTGGTAAATCACTGAAAGGCACCCCCAATCGTCAAACTTTCTAAACGTGTCATTGAGAGAATGTCTTTTCAGCCTGCCGTGAGACAGCAGTGAGTTCTGAAAACGGGATCTATCATTTAGAAGGCCAGTCCTTTGATAAAACATCACAGAAGCTTTACAATGTTTCTGAGTGTAAATCAGATGTCAGTGACCCCTTTTATAGGGAGAGGCTGCTCAAAATTTCTTTGCAAATTCAAACCTTTAATGCTGGTGGCTCTTGTGTCAGACTTGATGGTAATTAAATTGGGAAATGTTTTCATAGCTGAGTCACTAATGGAAGGAGCCTTATGAGTATTATTTCTGGTGATGGCGATCTCAGAGCTTCCTTTTCTTACTGATTTCCACGGGGCTGCGCAATGAAAAACATGACTCATTACACCCAAGGGTTAAATCAGCGTCCTGAAAGAATGTTCTGCAAAGTTTGAAGGGATACTGTCTTGTTTAAGTGCTGACGGAATCTGCAATGTCTTCTCTTTTGTGTTGTCTGAAACTCTTTTCCCAGTCGGTTTTCTTGAGATGCTCCCGCAGAATCGTTTAAGAGATTCTTCACTGCCCTTCCCAGGTCACAGACCTTTCCCCTTCTGCTACCTGAACACTTTTGTGGAACTTGACAAGCCTAAAAAAGAACAGATTTTGTAAACATTTGTATAATAATGTTATTAAAAATTTATAATCCTAGACAATGTTGTGTTAAATCTTGTGCAATAACAGTATATTCAGAATAAAGGTTTATCATTTAAAAAACAATGCCATTCAGTCTGTATTTTTGGGTCTGTAAAACACAAGCATGTTCCACTAATCAGCTAGGAACAGAAGGCGGAAATGTGACCAAAACAGTTTTCCACCTTTAAGTCTCTGACTTGAATGCTGATGAAGTCAATGGTAAGTAAAAGTCATTTAGCGTATGACATTTTTTGGTCTATGTAAATCAGTTTTGTGGTCACACACCAGATGTCAGGTGCCCACAGCACTAAGAATTGCACTTCCTAACATTCACCTGACAACTTCAGAAGATGAATCAAATTCTCCGTGGCTACAGAAAATAATAGGGATGTGCATTTGTTTCCGACAAAATAGGAAATAGTGACGGTATTTCCTATTTTGTTGCATTTCAGGAGGGCGCCGAAACGATAGGGAAACCCAGGAAATTTTGTGTGGTTTTCTTATTGTTTTTTTTTGGGGGGGGGGGGGTGAAAGGGCACATTAAAAAAAACCCAAGCCTTCAAATTTAATTAATTGCAACCCCCACCCTCCCGACCCCCCTAGACTTGCCTGACCCCCCCCCCCCCCCAAAAAAAAAAACTTATTGAAAGTCCCTGGTGGTCTAGTGGGGTCCTGGGAGCGATCTCCCCCTCTCTGGCCATTGGCTGCCACTAATCAAAATGGCGCCAATGGTCCTTTGCCCTTACCATGTGACAGGGGCTATCAGTGCCATTGGCTGGCCCCTGTCACATGATAGGAGCTATGGATGGCCTGCGCCATTTTTTAAGATGGCACCAGCCGTCCATTGTTCCTACCATGTGACAGAGGCCAGCCAATGGCACTGATAGCCCCTATCACATGGTAAGGGCAAAGGACCACCGGCGCCATTTAGTTTTCTGGCAGCTGATGGCTCGAGAGCGGGAGATCGCTCCTGGGACCCGCGCTGGACCATCAGGCACTTTAGTGAAGTTTTGGGGGGGTTGTAATTAATTAAATCTGAAGGGTTGGGGTGGGGTTTTTTTTTCAGTTTGGGACAGCCGAAAAAAAAATGGCCCGAGAAATTTCCCGCAGCGGGCCAATAACGAAGGCCGAATCACATCTCTAGAAAATAAGGCCTAGCTCAGTTGTCACATCCAAATCCTGGAGACACACCTAGCTAGCTGGTTTTCAGGATAGCCACAGTAAATATGAATGAGATAAATATGCACATTGGACACCACATGGATGCAAATGTATCTCCTGCTGTTTGGACTTCACCTGCTAAACCGTCTTATCCTATCTTCTTGATGCCTTCCCACCAGCAGAGGCTCTGAGTGCCTCATCACGAGTCCTTGCTACAGCCAAGCCCAGCCCTTTGTAAACCTGCCTTGCCATTCTAACCTTGTTTTCTCATAATGTCACTCCCGGCTTCCTGACCTGACCCTTTTCCTTGCCTTGTGGCCTATGGGCCTTCTGCCTTGCCTTGCCTTGAGACCCTCAGCCTATCCTGCCTTGAGGCCTGCTCTAATCATTGCTGCCATTGGGCTTCTGTGTTCTTTGTTTGATATTTCCCTAGTCTGCTTTGTCTAAGTCCTACCCTAGTCTGCCTTATTACTCTTGCCCTGTCTGATGACGGTGTCCTGTCCAGTCTTGGCTGTACCTCAGTATGGTCCTTGCCTTGTCTCATCTTTGTCTTGTCTATTTCCAGGTCCTGTTTAGTATCCAATCCTGCCATAGCCTCCCTGCCTTGTCCTGCCTGCCTTGTCCTGCCTTCATCCCAGCCTGCTTTGTCCAGCCTTACCTGTCCGGCCTTACCTGTCCGGCCTTACCTGTCCGGCCTTACCTGTCCAGCCTTGCCGTGCCGTGCCTAGCCGTGTTCTAGCTTGTGAGGACTCAGCACTGTAAGGTACTGCTGATGCAGAGACGTCCTGGCCCAAGACTCAACCTGAGGGGGAAGGGTCTGGCTAAGCAGAAGACAAGCCCTGCCTTGCAGTCCCGTGCCAGTCCCCAGGTGGGTTTCCTAGACTCCAGGGCTCGTAATACCTACATATTTATTAATGACCCTGAAAACCAGACCAGTTTGCTGTGTCTCCAGGACTTCATGTGAACCTATCCTGAAAATCATTCCCAAAAAAAAGATGTAAAATGCATTGGTGGGAGTCTGGAAAGGTTGTACGCCCATTCTTCATGCTGTATTTGCTCTGTCGATACATAAAAAGCTTGTTTATAATGCTGCCAATATGGTTCTTTTATGCAGGCCTTACAGCTACTAAATACAATGCAGAAATAAAAATGCAAGTTTAAATTGAAAATATGTTTTGAATGGAGACGCCTGAAAAGAGAGGATTTCACCCTGACATCAGGCAGTGACTCATGCTGCAGTAATATATCTTCCCATTATTTAACCTTTTTCAGAGCTGAGTTACATATAGTTTCTGGGTTATTTAACTTGCCTGGGTAATTCTAGATTGTAACTGATCCTCAGAAATAATAAAAAGATGCTCTCGCCTGTGGAGGAGGGGACAGGGATGACAATGCACCCGTCCTTTGTGTTGTAACTGTATTAACATCACCCTTTGAAACAATGTTGCCTGAAAGCCACGGTCAAAAGAAATAGAATCAGCTTTGTTACTATGTTTTCCAATTTCACGCACATACCTGCATTTGTGTTGACGCTGACAAATGTGGCTATTCATGTCAACTGAAGATTTATCACAGCACCAAGTGTAAGTACATCTTCATGATAAAAATGAACAATACCAGCTCTGTAAGTGAGATTGATTACAGCCTGTGGAACTGGTACAAAACGTAAGCTACAGAAATAGGATATTTAATATCCTATTTATCCCCATTACTCAGGCAGCACAAAGCAGTGCTTTGTAGTTAGTTCATTTTGGTAAGCATTTAACAATCTTACTTAAATACTAGTTTGACTTTCTGGGAGCAGTATTCAGACTACTTGAAGACAGATTTGCTAGAACTAACAGCATTCATGTCATGCAATGCAGTAGCTTCAAGCTTGTAGGGTGTGCATTGCAGTAGCTACTCCAAGTTACTGATTTCCATTCTCACGCTGACACTCATTCAGAGGCACTCAGTCAGTATGTGCAGTGCACTATGTAATACACTATACAAGCAGTCAGACCATGAGATCACTGACCAGTGACCCATTATATCAGGCCACAGAAATCACCTATTAACAAAATCACCCAGAAATCCAATCAGATTTAACTGATTATGTGACCACTGCCCAAATGAGTTACTGTATATAGTCGTGAAAGATCTATTGAGTCTGGAGGTATTGCTTAGTCACTGCCATGAAAATCTCTTCCTGTTACTCCCTCCTCCCTGCATACACTGACACCAGGCAGGGTGAGTCTCATCCATTTATACTGTCTGGGGAATAAGAAAAACTGATAATCATTGTGGCTCATTAATATTGGTCAAAGCCAGGCCAATGGCAACGCGTGATTTACTCTGTGTGAAAACTAAATGTATCGCATTTTAAAATTCTAAATCAGGATATTGAAATTAAATAAAACCTTGTTCAATGTGTGAAAAAATTCTCTGCATCAAATTTGAAGATTTTCATCATCAAAGTGCGATAAATTCTGAAAATATTCAATTCTCTTGGTTCAAATTTGAACATACATTATTTGCACATTATTAATGAAGGAAATATCTTTCTCATTGTCATATGGATTATAAAATAATCCCTAAAATCTTGAAAAATAAAAACAATTTGATTTAGTTCTGCTGATATTACCATTTACAATAAAAATTACTATTGTTTAAGTTTAAAAGTATAATCAGTATTTTTCTCCTAAACACCTCAACTCCTTATGTGTTCAAAAGCAGGAACTTATGTATGAAGTATTTTCTCTGACACACAAAATGGAAAAATCCTTTAATGCACCTGACACTATGGGCCTTATTTTTTACATAAAAATTACACACCATCTTTTGAATGACTTGGTGGCATGATGAAAGAAGAAACAAACCAGCAACATAGAAGCATAGAAAAAGATGGCAGAAAAAAAAGTACTAATAACATAGTAACAATCTTATACTCATTAAAAAAAAAAAAGTACTAACAACACAGTAACATAATCTTATACTCATAAAAAAAAAAAAAAAAAAAGTGGAAGGAAGGCCAAATGACAGTTGGCATAGTTAAAAGGGGAGTTGAAAGAGGGGATTACAGCCAAAAAAACCTCTTTCAGAAAATGGAAGAATTCAACTGAAGAAAATAGGAAACAGCATAAGCACTGCTATGTTAGATACAAAACATTGCTAAGGTAGACAAAAGGAGAATTTGAAAATAAGCTGCCCCTAAAGGCAAAAACTCTTAATAAAAACTGAAAATCTGAAGCAAGAAGCCTGTGAGGGAGCCAGATGGATTATAGGATGATCAAGGGTATTCAGGGAAGACATGGCCATACTTGAAAGACTAAGGTAATTCTTTCCTTCAGTGTTTAGGGAGAAGGATGGTGAAAAGATACCCGTGCTAGAAAATATGTAATGGTGATAATTTGGTAGAATGGAAAGAATTCATTGTGAACTTAGAAAATGAAATAGGGGTAGATTTTAAGACCTGCGCGTGGGCGTACATGTGCGTGCGCCCTACCCTTCACGCACACATGTATGCCCGATTTTATAACTTGTGCATGCAAGTTATAAAATCGGTCATACATGTGCGCGCGCCCTACCCTTCACGCACACATGTATGCCCGATTTTATAACTTGTGCGTGCAAGTTATAAAATCGGTCATACATGTGCGCGCGCTACCCTGCATGCACACATGTATGCCCGATTTTATAACTTGTGCGTGCAAGTTATAAAATCGGTCATACATGTGCGCGCGCCCTACCCTTCACGCACACATGTATGCCCGATTTTATAACTTGTGCGTGCAAGTTATAAAATCGGTCATACATGTGCGCGCGCTACCCTGCGTGCACACATGTATGACCAATTTTATAACTTGTGCGCGCAAGTTATAAAATCGGTCATACATGTACGCGCCCTACCCTTCACGCACACATGTATGACCGATTTTATAACTTGTGCGCGCAAGTTATAAAATCGGTCATACATGTGCGCGCGCCCTACCCTTCACACACACATGTATGACCGATTTTTTAACTTGTGCGCGCAAGTTATAAAATCGGGGCTCGGCGCGTGGAAGGGAGTGCACACTAGTGTGCCTTGTGCGTGCCAACGCCCGCTGGCTTCCCCCGTTCCCTCCTAGGCCATTCCAAAATTATTTCCCCCTAACCTAACCTTCCCACCCCTTCCCTTATCCTTCCCCCCCTAGCCCTATTCTAACCCCCACCAAAATTCTTAGCCTGGAGGCAGGTGCAGGTTGTGGGCACAGCACCTGCCGGCACAAGATCCTCTGACACAGCGGCAAATGGCCGCTGTGTTGGAGACCTCTGGCCCTGCCCCCACCCATGGACTGCCTCACCCTGCCCACACCCCTGCCCCCACCACCCTGGACTGCCTCACCCTGCCCACACCCTGCCCCCCCCCCCCCTGGACTGCCTCACCCTGCCCACACCCTGCCCCCACCACCCCGGACTGCCTCACCCTGCCCACACCCTGCCCCCACCACCCTGGACTGCCTCACCCTGCCCCCACCACCCCTGGACTGCCTCACCCTGCCCACACCCTGCCCCCACCACCCTGGACTGCCTCACCCTGCCCACACCCTGCCCCCACCACCCCTGGACTGCCTCACCCTGCCCACCCTGCCCCCCACCACCCCTGGACTGCCTCACCCTGCCCACCCCTGCCCCCCCCCCCGGACTGCCTCACCCTGCCCACACCCTGCCCCCACCACCCCGGACTGCCTCACCCTGCCCACACCCTGCCCCCACCACCCCGGACTGCCTCACCCTGCCCACACCCTGCCCCCACCACCCCTGGACTGCCTCACCCTGCCCACACCCTGCCCCCCACCACCCCGGTACTGCCTCACACCCTGCCACAACCCCTGCCCCACACACCCCTGGACTGCCTCACCCATGGTCCTCACACCCGTTGCCCACACCACCGGACTGCTAACCTTCCTGCCCACACCCTGCCCCCACCACCTGGACTTGCCTCACCCTGCCCACACCCTGCCCCCACCACCCTGGACCTTGCCTCCACCCTGGCCCACACCCTGCCCCCACCACCCCTGGACTGCTCACCCTGCCCACACCCTGCCCCCACCACCCCTGGACTGCCTCACCCTGCCCACACCCTGCCCCCACCACCCTGGACTGCCTCACCCTGCCCACACCCTGCCCCCACCACCCTGGACTGCCTCACCCTGCCCACACCCTGCCCACACCTTGGCCCTGGACTTCTCCTTTTTGCAAGCCCCAGGACTTAGACACGTCCTGGGGCTTTACACTTGACGAGGGGCCTTTATAAAATAGGCCCGGCACACATAAGGAACTGTACGCATGTAAAGCTTTTAAAATCTGGCCCATAGAGCAAATTGACAAACTAAACAGTCGTGCATCACCTGGACCAGATGGTTATATACCCTAGAGTTCTGAAAGAACTAAAAAGTGAAATTGCAGACCTATTAATAGTAATCTTTAACCTATAAAGTAAAATCATTGATTGCACCTGAAGACTATATATTTATAAATGATCTGGAAAGGAATACGATGAGCGAGGTTATCAAATTTGCGGATGATACAAAATTATTCAGAGTAGTTAAATAACTCAATGCACAATTAAGCTCTGGAATTTGTTGCCAGAGGATGTGGTTAGTGCAGTTAATGTAGCTGGGTTTAAAAAAGGATTGGATAAGTTCTTGGAGGAGAAGTCCATTACCTGCTACTAATCAAGTTTACTTAGGGAATAGCCACTGCTATTAATTGTATCAGTAGCATGGGATCTTCTTAGTTTTTGGGTACTTGCCAGGTTCTTATGGCCTGGATTGGCCACTGTTGGAAACAGGATGCTGGGCTTGATGGACCCTTGGGGCCAGATTTTATAACATGCACGCGGGCATAGATTTGTTTGCGCAACCCGGTGTGAACAAATCTATGCCCGACTTTATAACATGTGTGCACAGCCATGCGCATGTTATAAAATCCAGGGTTGGCACATGCAAGGGGGTGCACAATTGTGCAACTTGCGCGTGCCGAGCCGAGCAGCCTTCCTCCGTTCCCTTCGAGGCCGTTCCAAAATCGGAGCAGCCTCAAAGGGAACTTTCCTTCTGCCCCTGCACCTTCCCCTCCCTTCCCCTATCTACCCCCCCCCCCCCCCCCGACCTTTGTCGAAGAAATTACACCTGCCTCCGGGCAGGCGTAACTTGCATGCGCCGGCTCTCCATCCCCCAGCCCGGTGGCTGTTCCGGAGGCCTTGGTCCTGTCCCCAGATCGCCCCACCCACGGCCCTGCCCCAGAACGCCCATTTTTTTCAAGCCCCAGGACTCTCGCCCATCCCGGGTGCTTGCGCGCGCCGAGCCTATGCAAGATAGGCTCAGCGCAGGCAGGGGTTATGTGCATATCTTACATGCGTAATCCTTTGAAAATCTACCCCTTGGTCTGACCCAGCATGGCAATTTCTTATATTCTTATGACTAGAGGGTGGCCAATGTAATGCCTATCTTTAAAAATTGATCCAGGGGTGATCTGTAAGACTATAGACCAATGAATGAGTGTTATGAAAAATCATAGAACCTATTCTAAAGAACAAAATTACAGAACATATAGATATGCATAGTGAACCAAATCATGACGAACCTGGAAGATGTGGTAGGCCAGACTGACAAACTGAAGAGTATTAAATCTCTTGGACCAGATGGTATACATACCAGGGTTCTTAAAACACTAAAAAATGAAATTTCAAACCTATTTCAATTAATTTGTAACCTATTATTAAAATCATCCATTGTACCTGGAAGATGGTCAATATAATCCTGATATTTTAAAAAGGGCTCCAGGGGTGATCCAGGAAATTATAGACCAGTGAGCCTGACTTCAGTGCCGGGAAAATCATGGAAACTGTTATAAAGAATAAATCATAAAACATTTAGACAGACAAGGTTAATGGGACACAGCCAGCATGGATTTACCCAGGGGAAGTCTTGCTTCACAAATCTCCTACATTTTTTTGAAGGAGTGAATAAACATGTGGACAAAGGTGAACCGGTAGATCTAGTGTATTAGCATTTTCAGAAGGCATTCGACAAAGTCCTGCATAAGAAACTGCTAAGAAAACTATAAAGGATTGGGATAGGAAGTGATGTCCTATTGTGGATTACAAACTGGTTAAAAAGACAGGAACAGAGAGTAGGATTAAATGGTCAATTTTCTCAGTGGAAAAGGGTAAACAGTGGAGTGCCCTCAGGAATCTGTACTTGGACCGGCGCTTTTCAATATATATATAAATGATCTGGAAAGGAATACGATGAGTGAGGTTATCAAATTTGCGGATGATACAAAATTATTCAGAGTAGTTAAATCTCAAGCGAATTGTGATAAATTGCAGGAGGACCTTGCGACACTGGAAGATTGGGCATCCAAATGGCAGATGAAATTTAATGTGGATAAGTGCAATGTGTTGCATATAGGGAAAAATAACCCTTGCTGTAGTTACCACGATGTTAGGTTCCATATTAGGAGCTACCACCCAGGAAAAAGATCTAGGCATCATAGTGGATAATACTTTAAAATCGTCAGCTCAGCGTGCTGCGGCAGTCAAAAAAGCAAATAGAATGTTAGGAATTATTAGGAAAGAATGGTTAATAAACAGAAAAATGTCATAATGCCTCTGTATCGCTCCATGGTGAGACCGCACCTGGAATACTGTGTGCAATTCTGGTCGCCACATCTCAAAAAAGATATAATTGCGATGGAGAAGGTACAGAGAAGGGCAACCAAAATGATAAAGGGCATGGAACAGCTCCCCTATGAGGAAAGACTAAAGAGGTTAGGGCTGTTCAGTTTGGAGAAGAGATGACTGAGGGGGGATATGATAGAAGTCTCCAAAATCATGAAAGGACTTGAACAAGTTAATGTAAATCGGTTATTTACTATCTCAAATAATAGAAGGACCTGGGGGACATTCCATGAAGTTAGCAAGAGGGTCATTTAAAACAAAATCAAAGAAAATTCTTTTTTACTCACGCATAGATAAACCTGTAATTTATTGCCAGAGGATGTGGTTATGGCAGTTAGTGTAACTGGGTTTTAAAAAAGGTTTGGATAAGCTCCTAGAGGAAAAAGCCATAAACTGCTATTAATTAATAAGCTATAGTAGCTTGAGATTTATTTAAAGTACTTGCCAGGGTACTTGTGACTTGGATTGGCCACTGTTATAAACAGGATGCTGGGCTTGATGGACCCTTGCTCTGACCCAGCATGGCAATTCTTATATTCTTATGTTCTAATGGGACACAGCCAATATTTATTTACCAAGGGAAGTCTGGCCTTGCCAAGCTGCTACATTTTTTGAAAGGATTAATAAACATGTACAATGGTGAACTGGTGGATATAGTATATTTGGATTTTCAGAAGGCGTTTAAAAAGGTTCCTCATGAGAGACTCCAGAGAAAATTAAAAAGTCATTGAATATAAGGGAATGTACTATTCTGGACTGCAAACTGCTTAAAAGACAAGAAACAAAGTAGGACTAAAAGTTCATTTTTCTAAATACAGGAAAGTAAATAGTAGATAGCCCCAGAGATTTGTACTCGGTCTGGTGCTTTTTAATATATGGAAAAACGAACATTGAAATAGGTGATCAAATTTGTTCAAAACACAAAATTATTATCATTTGTTAAATCACAAGCAGATTGCAAAAAGTTGCAGGAGAACCTTGTGAGATCGGGAATATGATAGACTGGATATTCAAATGGCAGATGAAATTAGATATGGGGAAGTGCAAAGTGATGATGCACATAGGAAATAATAATCCAAATTAAAGTTATACAATGTTAGGTTCAATACTGGGAATCAGCACCTAGGTAAAGGATCTCAGCATCATCATGGACAATATGTTGAAACCCTTGGCACTGTGAGTGCCGGTAATCAAAAAAAGCAAATAGAGTGCTAGGAATTATTAGGAAAGGAATGGAGAATAAAACAGAGAATATCATAATGCCTCTGTATCACTCCATGGTGCGACCTCATCTTGTGTTCATATATCATACACAAACAGAATGCTGGGGATTATTAGGAAAGGAATGGAGAATAAAACAGAGAATATCATAATGTCTCTGTATCACTCCATGGTGCATCCTCATCTTGTGTTCATATATCATACACAAACAGAATGCTGGGGATTATTAAGAAATGAATGGAGACTAAGACAGAGAATATCATAATGCCTCTGTATCACTCCATGGTGCATCCTCACCTTGTGTTCATATATCATACACAAACAGAATGCTGGGGATTATTAGGAAGGAATGGAGAATAAAACAGAGAATATCATAATGTCTCTGTATCACCATGGTGAGACCTCATCTTGTGTTCATATATCATACACAAACAGAATGCTGGGGATTATTAGGAAAGGAATGGAGAATAAAACAGAGAATATCATAATGTCTCTGTATCACTCCATGGTGCATCCTCATCTTGTGTTCATATATCATACACAAACAGAATGCTGGGGATTATTAGGAAAGGAATGGAGAATAAAACAGAGAATATCATAATGCCTCTGTATCACTCCATGGTGCGACCTCATCTTGTGTTCATATATCATACACAAACAGAATGCTGGGGATTATTAGGAAAGGAATGGAGACTAAAACAGAGAATATCATAAAGCCTCTGTATCACTCCATGGTGCATCCTCACCTTGTGTTCATATATCATACACAAACAGAATGCTGGGGATTATTAGGAAAGGAATGGAGAATAAAACAGAGAATATCATAATGCCTGTGTATCACTCCATGGTGCATCCTCATCTTTTGTTCATATATCATACACAAACAGAATGCTGGGGATTATTAGGAAAGGAATGGAGAATAAAACAGAGAATATCATAATGCCTCTGTATCACTCCATGGTGCATCCTCATCTTGTGTTCATATATCATACACAAACAGAATGCTGGGGATTATTAGGAAAGGAATGGAGAATAAAACAGAGAATATCATAATGCTTCTGTATCACTCCATGGTGCGACCTCATCTTGTGTTCATATATCATACACAAACAGAATGCTGGGGATTATTAGGAAAGGAATGGAGACTAAAACAGAGAATATCATAAAGCCTCTGTATCACTCCATGGTGCATCCTCACCTTGTGTTCATATATCATACACAAACAGAATGCTGGGGATTATTAGGAAAGGAATGGAGAATAAAACAGAGAATATCATAATGCCTCTGTATCACTCCATGGTGCATCCTCATCTTGTGTTCATATATCTTACACAAACAGAATGCTAGGGATTATTAGGAAAGGAATGGAGAATAAAACAGAGAATATCATAATGCCTCTGTATCACTCCATGGTGCGACCTCATCTTGTGTTCATATATCATACACAAACAGAATGCTGGGGATTATTAGGAAAGGAATGGAGAATAAAACAGAGAATATCATAATGTCTCTGTATCACTCCATGGTGCATCCTCATCTTGTGTTCATATATCATACACAAACAGAATGCTGGGGATTATTAAGAAATGAATGGAGACTAAGACAGAGAATATCATAATGCCTCTGTATCACTCCATGGTGCATCCTCATCTTGTATTCATATATCATACACAAACAGAATGCTGGGGATTATTAGGAAAGGAATGGAGAATAAAACAGAGAATACCATAATGCCTCTGTATCACTCCATGGTGCATCCTCATCTTGTATTCATATATCATACACAAACAGAATGCTGGGGATTATTTGGAAAGGAATGGAGAATAAAACAGAGAATATCATAATGCCTCTGTATCACTCCATGGTGCGACCTCATCTTGTGTTCATATATCATACACAAACGAATGCTGGGGATTATTAGGAAAGGAATGGAGAATAAAACAGAGAATATCATAATGCCTCTGTATCACTCCATGGTGCATCCTCACCTTGTGTTCATATATCATACACAAACAGAATGCTGGGGATTATTAGGAAAGGAATGGAGAATAAAACAGAGAATATCATAATGTCTCTGTATCACCATGGTGAGACCTCATCTGTGTTCATATATCATACACAAACAGAATGCTGGGGATTATTAGGAAAGGACTGGAGAATAAAACAGAGAATATCATAATGCCTCTGTATCACTCCATGGTGCATCCTCATCTTGTGTTCATATATCATACACAAACAGAATGCTAGGGATTATTAGGAAAGGAATGGAGAATAAAACAGAGAATATCATAATGCCTCTGTATCACTCCATGGTGCGACCTCATCTTGTGTTCATATATCATACACAAACAGAATGCTGGGGATTATTAGGGAAGGAATGGAGAATAAAACAGAGAATATCATAATGCCTCTGTATCACCATGGTGCATCCTCATCTTGTGTTCATATATCATACACAAACAGAATGCTGGGGATTATTAGGAAAGGAATGGAGAATAAAACAGAATAAATGCCCTGCCCGCGTAAATCCGGCTGGATTTACGCGGGCAGGGCATTTATAATCCGCCCGTTAGTGATTAGGGCTTCATAACCTTCCACCTAATGGAGTCTGTCTTAGTTGCAGATGCTGTCACTAAAATACATAATATCAGTGGTGTAGCCCAAAATGAGTTTTTTGAGGGGTCCCGAGGTTAGCATGGTGGGCAGTAGGCTATAGGTTTGAGCCATACTAGGTATACTCTTATCCATAAATACTTTACTATGAACCTGACAATGGATTTCTTTGTAGTCTGCAACAGCCATCATGCATCATGAGGGACACTTTAAAATATTTTGTTTCAAGCACTTACCAACATTAAAAATAGTTTATTGAGCTCTATTAATTTGCTTTATATGTACTACAGTTTATAAATGATATCATATAAAAAGTAAACAAAGAACACTTCATAGAAACATCAGATCCAATTATGTAATAAAACAAATATCAATGTATTCTTTTATGAATCCTCTTTCCAAAAATGCCGAATATTTCATAACTATAATTAGACAGCAATAATCATTAGGGATGTGCATCGTTTTTTTTGATGAATTAAAATATCATATGATATTTCCTAATTCGTCATGTATCAGGGTCCCCGAAAATGATAGGAAAACCCCAAGAAATTTCATGTGGATTTCTTTTCGTTTTGGGGGTGGGGAGAGAAAGGGCACACAGAAAAAACCCCCAAACCCACCCCAACCCTTCAGATCTAATTATTTGCAATCCCCCACCTTCCTGACCCTCTGAAAAGTTGCCTAAAGTCCCTGGTGTTCCAGCAGGGGTCCAGGGAGCAATCTCCCCCTCTCAGGCTGTTGGCTGCCACTAATCAAAATGGCGCTGATGGACCTTAGCCCCTGTCACATGGTAAAGGCAATCGGTGCCATTGGCCAGCCCCTGTCACATGGTAGGAACAATGGATGGCCCTCGCCATTTTGTAAGATGGCGCCGGCTGTCTATTGCTCCTACCATGTGACAGGGAACGGCCAATGGCACCGAAAGCCCCTGTCATATGGTAAGGGCAAAGGGCCACTGTCGCCATTTTGTTTACTGGCAGCCGATGGCCTGAGAGCAGGAGATCACTCCTGGGACCCCCGCTGGACCACCAGGGACTTTAGGCAAGTTTGGGAAGGGTGATTGTAAATAATTAAATCTGAAGGATCGGGGTGGGGTTTTTTTTTTTCGGATCGGGACAGCCAATCAGAACTGCGGGAAACGAAATTTCCTGCGGTTCTATGAAAACGAAACCGGAAATCATTGCTGGTACTATACAAATCTCTAATAATCATAAGATTCATAAGAATTTGCCGACGAATGGCCACCAGTAAAATGAAAATCCATCCAAACGGGAGCATGGTCAGAAATAACAATATTATCAATTTTAGCATCTGTTACCAAAGGAAATGTGTGATCGCTAATCAAAAAGTAGTCAATCCTTGAGAGGGATGCATGTACTCGAGACATATGTGTAAAATCCTGCTCCGTTGGGTTGAGTAAATGCCAGACATCCAACAAGTGGAGTGTGTGTTCCAACAATTGAGGACCTCTGCCCATACCCCGCTCATGCATACGTGATGCAAAGGCATCCAGGATGGCATCACGGATAGTGTTAAAGTCACCTCCGATAATCAAAATCTCATTAAGATAAGGACGTAAATGAGAATAACGTCCCCTAAAAAAATTTGGGCTATAAATATTTGGGGCATAAACGTTGCATAAAACAACAGTCTGACCATGTAATTCAGAAACCAGAATAAGATAACGACCCTGAGGGTCCACTATTTCTTTGGTGATTTTAATAGGAAGCTTCTTATGTATCAAGATAGCAACGCCTGCAGACCTCGAGGAAGCCGAAGCACAGCGCACCTCCCCCACCCAATCGCGGCGCAGTTTAGCATGTTCTACCACAGAGAGATGAGCCTCCTGCAGGTAGGCCACCAAAGTCACTTTTTTTTCTTCAACAGGGAAAGTATTTTAGAGCGCTTGACAGGTGAAGTTATCCCACAGACATTCCAAGAAACAAACCTTTGTGATTATTTATTTATTTATTTATTTATTTATTTATTTAATTTATTTATTTAAGGCTTTTATATACCTACTTTCTTGATACAAATCAAATCAACTTGGTTTACATCGAACAAAGCGGTTAACCATAACCAAATAACAAGAGACATAGATTGAAGAAGCAAAAAGTTACATTGTAACAGGGGCGCAAAAACTGGGGATAGGAAATAAAGAGAGGAGAACAGTGATAAGTAACTTTTTACAGGAGATGGTGTGGGAGGGAGGCAAAAGGAGCCCACCACATTATAATGTATATGAGTATTTAACGTTTGTTTAATCACAGTAGAGTTGGGAACAATTCTAAGTCAAGCTATTTGCTTAGGAACAGGGAAAGACTCGACAGAAAAGCCATGTCTTGAGTTTCTTCTTAAAAGTTATGAGACAGGTTTCCTGCCTGAGGTCTGGTGGCATGGTGTTCCAGATGGAGGGACCTATTGTTGAGAATGCCCGGTCTCTGATGTTTGATTGGTGCACCGCTTTGATTGGAGGAACGTGCAAGGATCCTTTGTAAGCTTCCCTTAAGGGTCTGGTCGTAGAGTGAAGTCTGAGAGGGTGTAGCAGGTCAAGAGGGGTCTGATGGTGTATGCTTTTGTGAATAATTGTAAGTGATTTATGGAGAATCCTAAAGTTTACTGGGAGCCAATGTAGATCTTTTAGTATAGGAGAGATGTGCTCTCTCCGATTGGTATTCATCAGGATTCTCGTAGCCGCTTTTTGAAGCAGTTGGAGGGGTTTTATTGTAGTAGCAGGAAGACCTTGCAAGATGGAGTTGCAGTAATCGACCTTGGAGAACAGGATGGCTTGGAGGACAGATCTGAAATCGTTATGGAAAAGGAGCGGCTTGAGTTTTTTGAGTACTTGCAGCTTGTAGAAGCATTCCTTCGTAGTGTGGTTTATGAATTTCTTTAGACTCAGGTGGCTATCTATTATGACTCCAAGGTCTCTTGCATGGGAGATTTGTGTGTTAGTGTGCAGCTGTTGATAAAAGGGACTACCTTCTGGGGTGATGAGGAGGAGTTCTGTCTTGTTAGTGTTAAGCACCAGGTTAAGGCTTGCGAGGTGGAGGTTGATTGTTTGAAAGTGTGAATCCCACAGTTTGAGATTACTCAGTATTTAACCCAAAAGGATAATTTGAAGACTGAAATACAATACAATGTGGCGAAAGCCCCCCCAGCTAGGGCTCCCCCCAACTTTCTCCTGCTCAGTGGAACACTTGGCTGCAATCAGAATTAAAAAATCAAGACATTGGTAGATATCTTCCTCTACATGTATTACTCGTTCCTTTTTACCCTGTGAGATCTCATCCCTGTCTGCCCCCCCCCCCAAACAATCCTCCCCCACTGCCCACTCCCCCCAACCCGATGAACTCCGCTCCCAACCCTACCCAGCTCCACCCTCCCAAGTCTTCAAGACTAGCCCCCTGACCACCTTCCCTCAACCCACTTCACCATGCTTCCATAACAGAAACGGTAGATCATGTATAGAAGTACCCATGACCTCGCCCCACCATCTCCCTCGAACATATACAACTTTAAACATCAAATAGATAGACACCACTGTAAAAAAAAAAACCCTGGGCTAGAGAAAAAATCTAAACCCAGGTAACCGTGTATGTGTCCTATAACCAGTCTGAAAAAGAAATCCATCAGGGAAACAGTTCAGTACATAACCAGGCCCCACCAAAAAGAACAAATTTAGGGCCTTAACATTATAAGTCTCTCATGCAGTCTCTAGAAACGATCCTAGAGAGATGGTCCCCCAATCTTCCTGAAGTAATCCATCCTGATTCCAAAGGGTCATTAGGTCATTAATTGTGGAAGTTGAGTCAGTACCAAAACAGAGAATACTTTTTCTTTTTTTCCCTTTTTTTTTCTCTCTTTCTTTCTTTCTTTCTATGTCCAAGTGTTGAACCATGATGTCTGTGATGTCTGAAGGAATTCCCCATGCCGCCAGCTCCTACACAATACCCCAGAAGGCAGCTACTCAGAGCCAACCCCCTGGGGATACCCATAGGGCGTCCAATCTTAATGTGAATTCTTGAGAAAATATATAAAAAATCCAAGAGGGAATAACAAAGGAGAGCTCAGGAACAGAGAACCTGTGGGATAAGAAAGCCATCCAACATATGCGAACCAGCACTGTGCATGGCCTATATGTCCCTTATTTCCATCCGACACCAAGCCCAAGTCAGAGGCTTGTATCAATTAAGTGAGGAAAAAAAACAACCCCATTTTAGGAAGCCAGTGAATCTACGAAAGTCCGAGCCATCTCCACTGTGTCAAAAGTATGAACCTTATCCTGGTTCCAGATCCGCAAATGTGTCGGGAACATGAACGCAAATTTAATACCCCGGTTATGCAAAGGGGAGCAAATGGGTGAGAAACCCTGCCGGGCCTCCGACACTGACGCTGAAAAATCTTGAAAAACTCTGATGGGATGTGATTGGTATAGCAATTTCTGCTTCGAGCGTGATGCTCTCCAGAGCTCTGCCTTGTGAGCTGAATTTAATATTTTGATTATGACTAGCCAAGGACGTCCCAACGGTGAGGATCTTGCTCCAGCCGATGAGCGCGCTCCACCACAAGCTTCCCCTGTAAGTTAGGCAGGGCAAGCACCTCTGGGAGCCAGGTCTCCAAGATGGAACATAGGGAGCGCTCCTCCACCGCCTCCGGGAAGCCCAGGAACCTCAAATTGTTGCGTCGCGCTCAATTTTCCATCTCGTCGACCTTAAGCTGGAGAGCCTGTATATTTTTATCCCCGGCCGCCATCTTAGCACGTGTGACCTCCGCGGCATCTTCCAGCTCTGAGATCCTAGCCTCTGCTGTGCCCAAACGTGGGGGGAGTGCTGCCAGCGAGTCTCGAACCTCCCCCAGCTGAGTAGTGATATGAGACAGCTTTTCCTCTAACGCTTCCCGAACCGCGACTTTAATTTCCGCGATGGTATGTGGCGCGAGGGGGGAGGGAGACTCACTTTCCGCCGCGGCTGCCATCTTGAATTCGGGTGCTGACACTTTTTCTTTTTCTTTTTTGTTGGTCTTCGCCGTCATCGAGGGCCGCGATTTTCCTCGAGCCTGAACCGCGGACATACACCCTGTCCCCGACGGTAATTAAAGTTTAATAGACTGGTATTTCCGCGGTCGGATGAGGCGCGATTGGCGGGGCGAGTCTGGAGCCTGGAAGAAGCGTGACCTTCCGGCTACCACATATCCTGATCCCCCCTCCTCACCGTGCATAATTTATTAAAATTCACACCCCTGTGTGTGCGGATTTTAAAATCTGCGCGTGCATGTATGTGCAACCAATGGATTTTATAACATGGACACACATGTCGCATCCATGTGCACGTACGCACTCCTTTTAAAATCTACCCCTAAATTTTTATAGCAATTTCTGCACATTTTATAAAGTCGTATTAGATACAATTAATGAGTTCTTATGACATATTGTCCCTAAAATAAATTCCAAGTAAACCATAAAGGTGTCTTCCTCATTAGATAAACACATGAGCCGCCAGTTCTCTCATTTAAGGAAGGTTCCAGAATGCTGTCAGGTTGAAGCAATCACACGAATCTGACACTTCTAACACAGTCTCAACGGGCCAGCTTTCAAATATATTAAATAATTGCACTAAGAATCACTGATTTTGTCAGTTAATCAAAATAGTTTTGTACAATAAACTCTGAAGTCCCTGACCATGAAAACTGTAACTTAAAAAACAGTTTACACTGACTTAAATTTATATAGTAACCACTTCATTGAGAATCAGTCTGAAAGTGGCACTGCCAGTAGGGATGTGAATCGTTTTTCAACGATTAAAATTATCGTCCGATAATGTTTATATCGTCTTAAATCGTTATAGAACACGATACAATAGAAATTCTAACGATTTATCGTTAAAAATCGTTAAATCGTGTTAGTGCGCACTAACTCGAGTTAGTGCGCACTAACTCCCCATTAGTGCGCACTAACTCGATTTAGTGCGCACTAACTGAAAATGATACAAATAAACACTTTCCAGGTCACTGAAGGTCAGTTAGGAATGAATATGTGTTCCTATTGGCTGGCTGCCCTCTTATCTATTGATGTTACCAAGGTTACCACTGAGGTGATGGTTGGGGGGATGGGAAATGGAACTGGAAACTAACGAACACCAACAGAAAATGAAACAAAGTGTTCACACTTCCCAGGTCAGTAAAGGTCACTTAGGAATGAATATGTATGTATGTATTCCTATTGGCTGGCTGTGCTCTTATCTATTGATGTTACCAATATGGTTGGGGGGATGTGAAATGGAAACAGTTGGAAGCTTGACAAAAAAAGTAATGTAATGATCAGCACTCACCTGACTAGAACTTGTTTGTTTATTATTTTTGTTAGCAGGCACCTGAAATGCTAGTGCATGTTGAATTTGCCAATCACTGTGCATTTTAGAAAGGTGGTCCTGGCTGGAACTGTACACAGTTCAAATATATGTAATTGATTGTTGGTAAGTGTATTTTTTAAGTAGCCACACTGGCACCAGTATGTTTACTTTTCCTCCTACTTAACTCACTAGCTCAGCTTTGTAAGAAGGGCTTCTCTGCTTGTGTGTTGTTTTTGTTTGGTGTGAGGAGAGCAGAAACATCAGATCTTTATTCAATCTACTACAGTCATCTCTTACAGTGCCCTATCCCTATTAATACCAGGAGTGTTGTGATCTTCCTGCACACAGTGCCCTAACCCTGATACCAGTCTGAGACAGCTCCCTCCCTGCATTACTAGTGAGAGGCTGGCTTCACAGACAGGGGGGAGCTGCCTGACCCTCACTCCTGACTTCCCCCATGTCCCAGCTAGTGAATGGTGTGTGGGTGAGGGGGGGGGGGAGGATGGTGAAGTCTGAGACAGCTCCCTCCCTGCATTACTAGTGAGAGGCTGGCTTCGCAGACAGGGGGGAGCTGCCTGACCCTCACTCCTGACTTCCCCCATGTCCCAGCTAGTGAATGGTGTGTGGGTGAGGGGGGGGGGGGGGGGAGGGTGAAGTCTGAGACAGCTCCCTCCCTGCATTACTAGTGAGAGGCTGGCTTCACAGACAGGGGGGAGCTGCCTGACCCTCACTCCTGACTTCCCCCATGTCCCAGCTAGTGAATGGTGTGTGGGTGAGGGCGGGGGGGGGGGAGGATGGTGAAGTCTGAGACAGCTCCCTCCCTGCATTACTAGTGAGAGGCTGGCTTCACAGACAGGGGGGAGCTGCCTGTCCCTCACTCCTGACTTCCCCCATGTCCCAGCTAGTGAATGGTGTGTGGGTGAGGGGGGGGGGGGGGTGGATGGTGAAGTCTGAGACAGCTCCCTCCCTGCATTACTAGTGAGAGGCTGGCTTCACAGACAGGGGGGAGCTGCCTGACCCTCACTCCTGACTTCCCCCATGTCCCAGCTAGTGAATGGTGTGTGGGTAAGGGGGGGGGGGGAGGATGGTGAAGTCTGAGACAGCTCCCTCCCTGCATTACTAGTGAGCGGCTGGCTTCACAGACAGGGGGGAGCTGCCTGACCCTCACTCCTCCGGGGTATTGTGATCTTCCTGCACACAGTGCCCTATCCCTGATACCAGGGGTGTTGTGATCTTCCTGCATGCAGTGCCCTATCCCTATTAATACCAGGAGTGTTGTGATCTTCCTGCATGCAGTGCCCTATCCCTGATATCGGGATGTGTGCAAGAAGATCACAACACCCCCGGTATCAGGAATAGGGCACTGTGTGCAGGAAGGTCACAACACCCCCAGTATCAGGAATAGGGCACTGTGTGCAGGAAGATCACAACACCCCTGGTATTAGGGATAGGGCACTGTGTGCAGGAAGATCACAACACTCCTGGTATTAATAGGGATAGGGCACTGTGTGCAGGAAGATCACAATACCCCTGGTATCAGGGTTAGGGCACAAGTTCTAGTCACATTGACTGATCACATTACTTGTTTTGTCAAGCTACCAACTGTTTCCATTTCCCATCCCCCATATACTGTCAGTAGGAAACTTGGTAACATGAATAAATAAGAGGGCAGCCAATAGGAATACATATTCATTCCTAAACTGACCTTAACTGACCTGAAAAGTGTCAAATTGTATCATTTTCAGTTAGTGCGCACTAACTCCCAGTTAGTGCGCACTAATCGGAAAAAACGATTTTTAACGATTTTTTAACTAAAAAATCGTGCCTAAGACGATTTTCTTGCCCTGCCACACGATTTCTATCGTTAAGACGATATGGAAAACGATTCACATCCCTAACTGCCAGATCTTATCGGATACAACCAGATAATTTGATCCAAGCCTTTGAAGGAACAATAAAAACACTTAAAATATTTTTTAATAGAAAGTTTAGAAAAACATCACTAGCACAATGACTCGAAATACTACCTAGTAAACTCATGAAAAGGATGACTGAAATATGTGTAAAATTCTTATATAATATTTAATGAAACAAAGCTTTACTGCCCTGCAGGGCCGTTTCAAACCTTCAGATGATGACAACGTTGCAGAACAGCGTGCATGTGCTCTGGATCCCATGTTAACATTCTTTGGTGACATATGAAAGGTAAGGTAATGTCACATTATAGTTAGTGATATTAGTCAGGACATTATATAGACAGAACTAATGAATTATGAAAGCCACGAGATTATTATAAGATATAATTCCAAATCTTTATTAAGCCCTCTGGGGCTGTGTGTGCTGTTCTCGCTGGTTGAGAGCACGGGAAATATTCCCCCGCCCCGTTTTAAAGTTACTCAACAGATTACAAAGAATTTCGAGTCTCTCACCTTCCCAATGTTCCACCAAAGGAGCCTGCAATTTTACTGTACGGATTCAGTTTTTCTGTTCCACTCTACGAGTGCGAACACTTCTTACGGTCTGTCCAATATAAAGTAATTTACAAGGGCATAAATGCCATAGATTACCTCGGTGGTGTTGCAACTGTATGAACTTGGAATATGTTACCCCTTAATAAAACCAGGGCATTAAAAGACAGATAAAGTGAGTGAAGGAGAGCAAATGTTGCAACTGCCACATGGAGAGTGTTTGCCCTGAGATAAGGTAGTACTAAGAGGACGTAAAACTGTAGGGACTAAAAGATCCTAAAGTTTCTTTTGAATGCAACAACAGGGGCTTCTTTTAATGGACTCCTACCAGATAGCACATGCCAATGATTACGTACAATGGTTCTAGTTTTTAACTGTTCTCTTAGAGTAAGGAATGGAATGCACTAAACGATCAAGGATGGCACGAGTTATACTCAAAAGAAGATTTTCATGATTAGCATATAGAGCGTGTTTATATGCCTGACATATACATTTACGGGTAGATTTTTAAAAATTGCTCGTTCGCGTACTTTTGTTTGCACACCAGGCGCAAACAAAAGTACGCTGGATATTATAAGATACGCGCGTAGCCTATAAAATCCAGGATCAGTGTGCGCAAGATTGCTGATTTTGGGCAGCCTGCCTCCATTCCCTCCGAGGCCGCTCCGAAATCGGAGCGGCCTCGGAGGGAACTTACTTTCGCCCTCCCCTCACCTTCCCCTCCCTTCCCCTACCTAACCCACCCCCCCGGCCCTATCTAACCCCCCCTACCTTTATCCATGGATTTACACCTGCCGGCTGCTGGCGCACCGAGACCCGACCCGGGGGCTGTTCCGGAGGGCGTGGCCACACCCCCAGAATGCCCCCGGGCCGGCGCCACGCCCCTGGGACCACCCCCCAAACGCCGTGCCACGCCCCCAAACACGGCGTAACTCGGCAACGCCCCCGACACGCCCCCGACACGCCCCTTTTCAGAAACCCCGGGACTTACACGAGTCCCGGGGCTCTGCGCGTACCGGCGGCCTATGCAAAATAGGCGCGCCGGCGTGGGAGGGCCCTGCTCGCGTAAATCCGGCCAGATTTACGCGAGCAGGGGGTTTAAAATCCACCTCTTAGTGGAATAATCATGATCTTTAAAATAAGCTGATAAAGTTTTTGTTTGATTTTTGTATTCTTGAGTAGAATGGCATACCCTGCATAGTCAAAGGACCTGACCTACTGGGATATTTTGTTTTAGATTTTAGATTTGTTTTAGATGTTTCAGATGGATAAAGGTGAACCGGTAGATGTAGTGTATTTGGATTTTCAGAAGGCGTTTGACAAAGTCCCTCATGAGAGGCTTCTACGAAAACTAAAAAGTCATGGGATAGGAGGCGATGTCCTTTCGTGGATTACAAACTGGTTAAAAGACAGGAAACAGAGAGTAGGATTAAATGGTCAATATTCTCAGTGGAAAAGGGAAAACAGTGGAGTGCCTCAGGGATCTGTACTTGGACCGGTGTTTTTCAATATATATATAAATTATTTGGAAAGGAATACGACGAGTGAGGTAATCAAATTTGCGGATGATACAAAATTATTCAGAGTAGTTAAATCACAAGCAGACTGTGATACATTACTGGAGGACCTTGCAAGACTGGAAGATTGGGCATCCAAATGGCAGATGAAATTTAATGTGTACAAGTGCAAGGTGTTACATATAGGGAAAAATAACCCTTGCTGTAGTTACACGATGTTAGGTTCCATATTAGGAGCTACCACCCAGGAAAAAGATCTAGGCATCATAGTGGATAATACTTTAAAATCGTCAGCTCAGCGTGCTGCGGCAGTCAAAAAAGCAAATAGAATGTTAGGAATTATTAGGAAAGGAATGGTTAATAAAACAGAAAATGTCATAATGCCTCTGTATCGCTCCATGGTGAGACCGCACCTTGAATACTGTGTACAATTCTGGTCGCCGCATCTCAAAAAAGATATAGTTGCGATGGAGAAGGTACAGAGAAGGGCAACCAAAATGATAAAGGGGATGGAACAGCTCCCCTATGAGGAAAGGCTGAAGAGGTTAGGGCTGTTCAGCTTGGAGAAGAGACGGCTGAGGGGGGATATGATAGAGGTCTTTAAGATCATGAGAGGTCTTGAACGAGTAGATGTGACTCGGTTATTTACACTTTCGAATAATCGAAGGACTAGGGGGCATTCCATGAAGTTAGCAAGTAACACATTTAAGACTAATTGGAGAAAATTCTTTTTCACTCAATGCACAATAAAGCTCTGGAATTTGTTGCCAGACGAGGTGGTTAGTGCAGTTAGTGTAGCTGGGTTCAAAAAAGGTTTGGATAAGTTCTTGGAGGAGAAGTCCATTAATAGCTATTAATCAATTATACTCAGGGGCGGATTTTCAGAGCCCTGCTCGCGTAAATCCGCCCAAAACCGGGCGGATTTACGCGAGCAGGGCCCTGCGCGCCGGGAAGCCTATTTTACATAGGCCTCCCGGCGCACGCAGAGCCCCGGGACTCGCGTAAGTCCCGGGGTTCTCGGAGGGGGGCGTGTTGGGGGCGTGTCGGGGGGCGGGCCCGGTCGTCGCGGCGTTTCGGGGGCGTGTCGGCAGCGTTTTGGGGGTGGGTACGGGGGCGTGGCTACGGCCCGGGGGCGTGGCCGCGCCCTCCGTACCCGCCCCCAGGTTGCGGCCCGGCGCGCAGGAGGCCCGCTGGCGCGCGGGGATTTACGCCTCCCTCCGGGAGGCGTAAATCCCCCGACAAAGGTAAGGAGGGGGTTTAGACAGGGCCGGGCGGGTGGGTTAGATAGGGGAAGGGAGGGGAAGGTGAGGGGAGGGCAAAGGAAAGTTCCCTCCGAGGCCGCTCCGATTTCGGAGCGGCCTTGGAGGGAACGGGGTAGGCTGCGCGGCTCGGCGCGCGCCAGCTATACAAAATTCATAGCCTTGCGCGCGCCGATCCAGGATTTTAGTGGATACGCGCGGCTCCGCGCGTATCTACTAAAATCCAGCGTACTTTTGTTTGCGCCTGGAGCGCAAACAAAAGTAGGCTGTTCGCGCTCGTTTTAAAATCCGCCCCTTAGGGAATAGCCACTGCTATTAATTGCATCAGTAGCATGGGTTCTTCTTAGTGTTTGGGTAATTGCCAGGTTCTTGTGGCCTGGTTTTGGCCTCTGTTGGAAACAGGATGCTGGGCTTGATGGACCCTTGGTCTGACCTAGCATGGCAGTTTCTTATGTTCTTATGCAACAAAGTGTTTCTATCCATGGGCTTATGATAAATGGAGGTGATCAGTTTGTTATTTTATTTTCTTACTATAAGATCTAAAAAAGGAATTTGGATCAAGTCAATTTTTAGATTGAATTGTAAATTAGAGTCTAATGTGTTAATCCATTGAATGAACTGCTGAAGTTTATCCATGGTATTATTCCAAATTAAAAACAAATCATCAATATACCATTTCCAAATAAAGATGTCTTGCTAAAATGGAGAAGTGTATACAAAACGCTCTTCGAAATCAGCTACGTAAATGCAGGCAATCGACGGTGCCATAGGCGACCCCTTGGCTACTCCCTTGAGTTGATGGTAAACCTGTTCATCAAATATAAAGTAATTGGAAGTAAGAGATACTTCAGCTAAATCACAAATGAGTTGTTTATGGGTAGCCCTCATATTGCTTTGTGCCAAATAGTTTCAATTATTTAAAATGCTTCAAATTGAGGAATATTGGTGTACAATGAGCTTATGTCTGCAGTAACTAAAAATGAGGAATTAGCGATAGGTGGAAGTTTATCCAACAAATTAGTGAAGTATGTAGAATCTTTTCTATATGAAGTAACCTTGCTAACTACTGATTGTAAGAAAGAATCCATATATATAGCTATAGGTTCAAAAGCTGAGCCTATGCTGGATACTATTGGTCGACCTGGGGGCGAATGAAGTGATGTGAATTTTTGGAACTAAGTACAAAGCAGGTGTAACAGGATAAGGTTCACATTAATAGTAAAAAAGTTTTTCATTAATGATTTATGCAAGCACCAGGCCCCTTTTTTACCCTCACCAGGTGCACTGGGTAACATGGCAATGGGTGGGGGTCCCCTTCTCTCTCCCTGTCATGCCCACGGGCCAGCTTACCAGGTTAGCTGGTGGGGATGTGGCGCCAACGGGCGTTGCATCATTCCAGTGCGACGGAAATGGTCTCATGCATGTGCAGGCCTGTGTGGTTTCCTGCGGGCCCATGTATGCACGGGACGTCGAGCGACGGCCAGTTGGCATGTAGCTACAATACCCCGGCTCAAGTTGAATCTCAGCCGTCGTCTGAGGAGCACCATATTGCGACAGCCCCGGCATTGTGTGCCACGCAGAGGAGTACATGCCAGTGGCTTGGTGCAGCACGTTGTCCCGTGGTCACAAATTCCTTCTGCAGAGCTCCATTTTGTAGCGACATCACACAGTCTTCCCCTCCTCACTCCTCCTCGACCTGCGATCAACGTCTGGACAGTAACAGCGACAACAGCAACATTCCTGCGGATTCAGCAGCCACAATCATCATGGGAAGCAAGTCTTATACAATCCTCCCTTCTTAGTAATCCAGGTTGATTGAGGAAACAGCCAGAGAGCGGCATTCGATGGCAGCAAGTGTGTGATGGTAAGAGAGGTTGCGGACAGAGGATTCGTTGTTCAAGTCACTGGGTGGCGGATGTGTTGCAACATGGTGGGCCATGATCGATGTCGAACATTAGGCCCAGGCACTGCATGGAGGGCTGAGCATGTTGTGAGGTCATGAGGTCCAAGCAGGAGGAGGCGGACCAACATCATGTAGTCATCGTGTCAGAGGAAGAAGAGAATGATGGGCAGAGGAGACCTCCCAGGTGGTGGCAATGGATGCCAGTGAGGTGGTGGCACATCAGTCATGTGTGGAGGCCCCGTACTCATGGCAGCATGGATGTGGCAGTGTTGGATGATGAACAACAGGCAGTTGCCTGGAGCAGTCATGGACTTGCAGCTTCACAGGGATTGTATCCATGGACAGGAAAGATGTTGAGCAGCGGGCTTGTTGCTGGATTCAGAGTGGAATGTGATGGCACAGCTGTCATGCCAAGGTTAGCCCCGCAGCAGATGCAGGCTTGGCCCCTGGGCATGGGTCCACAGGCTAATAATGTACTACCAAATGCTGGAAATATAGTAACATAGTAGCACAGTAATGACGGTAGAAAAAGACCAAAATGGTCCATCTAGTCTGCCCAGCAAGTTTCCCAAGGTAGTAACTGCCACTCCCAGCAGGTTACCCCATGTTTCTCTTAAGGGTAGTAACTGCCGCTCATGCAGGTTACCCCCATGTTTCTGTTAAGGGTAGTAACTGCCACTCCGTGCTGGTTAAGCTTGGTTAAGCTTTCTTATTTATTCCCATCCTCTAACCTTTTAGGGATCCACATTGTTTATCCCATGCCCCTTTGAAATCCTTCACAGTGTTAGTCTTCACCACTTCCTCTGGAAGGGCATTCCAGGCATCCACCACCCTCTCAGTGAAGAAATATTTCCTGACATTGGTTCTGAGTCTTCCTCCCTGGAGCTTCAAATCATGACCCCTAGTTCTACTCAATTGTTTCCAATGGAAAAGGTTTGTTGATGACCATGGATCATTAAAACCTTTCAAGTATCTGAAGGTCTGTATCATATCACCCCTGCTCCTCCTTTCCTCCAGGGTGTACATATTCAGGTTCTTCAACCTCTCCACATAAGTCATTCGATGGGGACCACCCGCCATTTTGGTCGCCCTTCTCTGGGCCGCCTCCATCCTGTCTCTGTCTCCTTTGAGATAGGGTCTCCAGAACCGAGCAGAGTACTCCAAGTAAAATTTAAATGCTTGTATTCTTGAGTAGAATGACATACCCTGCATAGTCAAAGGACCTGACCTACTGGGATATTTTGTTTTAGATTGGGCCACCATTTAGCCATTGTTATTTAAATCCGATTTCCAAACAGTGCTTCAATCCCTTATTTTTTCAGGATTGGATTACTGTAATGGCCTTTATTTAGGCCTACCTGACTCTACAATAAAACCATTGCAATTAATTCAAAATGCAGCAGCCCAGTTACTAACAGGTTCCTCAATGAAACAACATATTACACCCATTCTTTATAAATTACACTGGCTTCCAATCAAGTCCAGAGTCAAATATAAAATACTATCTTTACTACTTTCCCTTATAAATAATCAAGATTCCATCTGGTTATGCACTGCACTGAGGTTATATAAACCAACTAGAAACCTTAGATCTGCCAGTAGAAACTTGCTCGATGTTCCAACAGTTCAGCTTGCAAGATTAAATATCACAAGAGAAAGTGCCTTTTCCATAGCCGGTCCCATACCTTGGAATTTTCTTCCAAATGTTTTAAGACAAATTACAAATCACAAAGAGTTTTAAAAATCATAAAAAATGCATCTGTTTAAAGAGGCATATGCAGGATTTGACCAATTGAATAAACAAAAATAAATCAACAGAATTTTTTCCCATATACCAATTTTGCTGTTATTTTGAGTACATGAATTTTATTTTATGTTATTTTATTTATTTCTTGACATTCTCTTGTTTTTTGTAATTGAAGTATAGAGAAACAAATGGAAACATACTAGAATAGGGATTTAATTATAAATTGTAATTCTTTCAAACTATTTCTATTTTTTGTTTGTTTATTTTTATTATTTATTTTTTACTTTACTATTTGTTTAATGTTATTATTTTGAATTTTAATAATTTTATTTTTTATCTTAAAAGTTGTTTTTTGGTAAATTGTGAACGATTTTGATCAATATCCATTGTGAAAGACTGTATAGAAATGTTTTTAAATAAATAAATAAAATAAAAAGTGAGGCCTCACCAAGGACCTATACAAGGGGTTTATCACTTCCCTTTTCATAAGAAGATAAGAAAATGCCATACTGGGTCAGACCAAGGGTCCATCAAGCCCAGCATCCTGTTTCCAACAGTGGCCAATCCAGGCCATAAGAACCTGGCAAGTACCCAAAAACTATTCCATGTTACCATTGCTAATGGCAATGGCTATTCTCTAAGTGAACTTAATAGCAGATAATGGACTTCTCCTCCAAGAACTTATCCAATCCTTTTTTAAACACAGCTATACTAACTGCACTAACCACATCCTCTGGCAACAAATTCCAGAGTTTAATTGTGCATTGAGTGAAAAAGAACTTTCTCCGATTAGTTTTAAATGTGCCCCATGCTAACTTCATGGAGTGCCCCCTAGTCTTTCTATTATCTGAAAGAGTAAATAACCGATTCTTACTAGATATTCCTCTCTCTGTGCAGCCTAGCATTCTTCTGGCTTTGGCTATTGCCGTGTCACACTGCTTCGTCGACTTCAGGTCGTTAGACACTATCTCCCCAAGGTCTCTCTCCTGCTCTGGCACATCAGCCCTTCACCCCCCCCCCCCAACACATATAGTTCTTTTGGATTACCACACCCCAGTTGCATGACTCTGCATTTCTTGGCATTGAATCCCAGCTGCCATATCTTCAACCACTCTTCCAGCTTCTTTAAATCCCGTCTCATTTTCTTACTCCTTCCAGTGTATCCACTCTGTTGTAGATCTTAGTATCATCCACAAATAAACAAACTTTACCTTCTATCCCTTCTGCAATGTCGCTCACGAAGATGTTGAACAGAACCAGTCCCTATATTGACCCCTATGGCACTTCACTTAACATCATTCTCTCTTCAGAGTAGATGCCATGTACCATCACTCGTCTTCTATCCGTTGACCTGTTTGTAATCCATGACAATACCTTAGAGCTGACTCCCAAGCTTCTCATTTTGTTGATGAGTCTTCTGTGTGGGACCATATCAAAAGCTTTACTAAAATCCAAGTAAATTACATTGAGTGTGTTGTGAACTAGCTTCTATGGAGGGAGGAGTTAGCAATCTGTTATGGATCCTGCTAGGGAGTTAGCAATCTGTTAGTAGTTAGACTGCAGAGTTAGCAATCTGTTGAGAATCTGCTCCTGTGGTAGGAGGAGTTAGCGATCTTTGTTATGAGCAAGCTCCTCTGGAGGGAGGAACTAGCTATCTGTGATGGTTAAACTCCTATGAAGGGGAGGAGTGAGCAAGCTGGTTGTGAATGACACCTCAAGAGGGAGGAGTTAACAATCTGTTATGAATCTCCATATGGAGTAGCAATCTGTTATAATCTATTCCTGTTGTGGAGCGCTAGGAGAGCGATCCCACTCCTGGGAGATGTGTGTCCTTGGGCCACGGCTCTACCCCAGAGGAACTCTGAAGAGGTGCCGCGGGAGGCGTGGCATGCCCGAGCATGGGCTGGACGGGAGCAGGGCTGGAGTGATGACTGGAAGACAGGCCCTCCTCCGGACCTGCACGCTTTGGAAGACCCAACAACACAATGTTGGTCTTGTGAACAGTCCTCCGACCGTTCCCAGCCCTTTCGGACCTGCCGCAGGGCATGGCACGAAGCGGCAGGCCAGATGGAGGCCAGGGCAGCGAAGACTGGAACATGGATTCAGACGAGACTCAGGAACGACGTAGACTCAGGCATAGACGTGGACTCAGGAATGAGGTGCAGGATGCATAGACGTGGACTTAGGCACAGACGTGGACTCAGGACGAGGTACTGGATGCACAGAGGTGGACTCAGGAACAGACATGGACTCAGGACGAGGTACTGGATGCACAGAGGTGGACTCAGGAACAAGGCTGAAGGAAGACATGGGCACTGTCCCTCAGGGCGCCCTACTCAGACCACCCGCGGGACTGAGTCGTGGACCACCCTGTCCCATGCATGCCCTACTCAGCCCAGGAAGGCTGGTCATGGACCACGCTGAGAGCGGGAGAGCACAGGGAAGAAGCAGGTTGCTGCACTCCTGGCAGCTCAAGGCAGGGTTTGCTGCACTCCTGGCAGCTCAAGGCAGGTTAAAGCATCAGGATCAGGAACAAGGACTAAGACAGACCTCAGGCTGGAACAAGGACATCGGGGACAGCAGGTAACATCAGGACTGGAACACGGATACTGGATCAAGAGACAGACCTTGGGACTGGAACGGCAGGCAGACATCAGGACTGGAACACAGGCAGACATCAGGACTGGACGAGGAGCTCCGACAGAGAACAAGAAACATAGGACCTTGCAGAAGTGCTGGAACACAGATGACTTCCTGGAGCGAAGGATCTCAGGAGTGACCAACTCCTTGCGAAGGCAAAGACAGACTGCACTCAGAGCCCTTAGTAGAGCTGAGGTGGACAATGCCCAGGGAGGGGTCAGCAGGGGGCCACACCTGGCTGGCCCTTGAAGAGGAGCAGAGAGGCGCGCGCCCGCGCCCTAGGGAGCTGGAGAGAAGAGCTGGAAGCTGGTGGCGTCCTCAGCCACGTGGAGGGCCCAAGGAAGCCGCGGAGCAGCCCTGGACTGGAGCTGGGTGAAGGCAGGTCACTGGAGCAGCTCCCAGCCGCAAGGACTGAAGGAGGAAGAAGCAGAGAGAGGTAAGGCTGGCTGCAGGGGAAGCAGGGGGCTGTAGCAGGCTGCAGGCACCGCTCCACGCTGCAAGGCTGAAAAGAGAGGTGCTGACTGCAGGGAGCTGTGAGAGGCTGTAGGCACCGGCAGGGACGGCTCCCTGCTGGGTGAGGACCCGGGCTGAAGCAGGCACTGGCAGGGACAGCCTCCCTGCTGGCTGAAGGTCCCGGGATCACAGCAGCACGTCGGGGAAAGGCAGAAACAGGAGCAGAGGAGCCGACCGCATGGCAACAGCTGCGGGGACGGCCCCAGCTGATTCAGGGAGAAAGAAGCAGCAGCGTCAGCAGCCAGACTGGCTGTGAAGGTAAGAGCCAATCGCAACAATTCCTGAGGAAGGAGAAGTTAGTATATTGATATGCTCAGCTCCTGTAGAGGGAGTAGTAACAAACTGTAATGAATCTGTTGCTGAAGACTCCTGATGGGGAAGGAGTAGCAGTCTGTTACCAGCGGAGTGCTTTGAGAAGACACTCAGCTGTAGAAGAATGTAGATAGGTGAATCCTTGGGCCGATGGCAGATGACTGTGCCCCCAGGAGGATATCCTGAGAGGGACCACCGGCTAGGCTTGGGTATGGAGACAGACACAGATAGTTCTTTTATTACACAGGTTAGTAGAACCACCAGAGGTGGCAGTAGTGAGCTGATGTGCCCGGCAGGAATGAAGTCCCTCAGGTACTGGAACAGCGATCCCAGGGTTGCTGAGCTGTAGGGAGACTATAGATAGTGAGTAGACAGGGTATGCTGTGTTCATAGCCAGAACTGGATGACAGATCTCACATAAGGTCTTCAGAAAGGTAAGAAGCTGGAAAGGGTTAGGCCCTCGAGGAGCGAGTACCTGGTTCCAGGGAAAGCTCTGAGAGAGCGATGGTAACTCACAAATGTCTGTATCTCAATAGCTTCCAGGCAGTAGAGAATCTTCAGAGTGTTCAGGAACATGGGCCCTTGAGGAGTGAGTACCGGTTCTTATCTGCAATCTGAAATAAAGAAAAGAGAGCGAGGCCCCCGAGGAGCGGGTACCCCTAGTAAGTCCGAGGAGGCAGAGTAGCTTGGACGAATCCTTGCTAACTCAATTCGTTAGCAAATACTGAGACCTTTTATATTGGAAGCGGATGACGTCAGTTCAGGGGGACGCCATGCACTTGTAATAAATGCAGTAACAAATTAAATTAATCCACAAAGTGGTTGGCTGTACCTGTGGTGGTGACTGGCACAGAATGCTCTCTTTGTGGATGCACTGACTATTATACACCACAGACCCAGTCACAGAGAGTTAAAACTGCCTCTCTATCTTGGATACTATGGCACAGCTAATAATGCTAGTAGTGCACTAGTTTGTGTAGCAAAGGTTTAAAATTTAATAAATCACTGAAAACACAGCCGCTGCCAGACAGCAGCCTGCCTTCCCTCAGGAGGGGAGGAGGGGATGATGCAAAAGACTAACCTTCCTCTAGGTCAGTGGCAGTGACAGTGAGATAAGAACATAAGAACATAAGAAATTGCCATGCTGGGTCAAACCAAGGGACCATCAAGCCCAGCATCCTGTTTCCAACAGAGGCCAAAACCAGGCCACAAGAACCTGGCAATTATCCAGGTTAAAAAAAAACACCTCAAAGTAACACAGTGTGACAGCAGCTAAAAGGATTAAAAAAGATGGCATGTTTCTAATGCTGAAAAATCCAACAAAGTAGGTTGAGAAAGCCACACCACATAAATAAATGGTTAGTCAAAGAGGTGCAGTGGTCATTAATAGGTATATAGCAAACCTCAAGCGGATATAATATGTATTCAGAATTTATATGTATACAGCATATGCTGTCTTAAATGTTATTGTCCGTCTAGATGCAGCACATCCGTGAAACACGTACATGTCAGGGGACATAGCTTTTAATGCACTTTGTGGCAATTCAAGGATTGAATAAATGATTTTGGTTTAATGAATGACTCTCTACTCATGTTTGGAAGATTTTTCACCAGATTATATCTGCCTGAGGTTTTCTACATACCTATTGATGATTCTAATGTTGAACAAAAGCACTGCTGATACAGAAGACTGTAGTAAAATACAGAATTCACACTCAACAGCAAAGCACTACATACCCTGCATGAGAGATCCAAATGCAAGCTGTAACAGTCTGGGAAGATTATAAGAAGAATAGACAAAGTGATTCACTGATTTAGAAAAATGCTTCCCTCTGATATGTTCCCTTGATTTATCAGTCTGATTTCCTTGACAACAGATCCAATTCTTCCTGATCCTGCTATTAAGTTCACTTAGAGAATAGCCACTGCCATTAGCAATGGTTACATGGAATGGACTTAGTTTTTGGGTACTTGCCAGGTTCTTATGGCCTGGATTGGCCTCTGTTGGAAACAGGATGCTGGGCTTGATGGACCCTTGGTCTGACCCAGTATGGCATTTTCTTATGTTCTTATGTTCTTATCTCACACATGAGTCATTGGCATCAGGGCTGGTTGCTATGGAAACTCCCACATCACGTACCCAGCTTTAGACTCTATCTTTTTAATGCAGCCAATGCTTTTCAATGGGGAAACGTAAATGAATGAAATGAATGACATATGTTTCATTCATGGGACTTGCTCATCGTTTTTAAGGCAAATATAAAATATTCATCGTGGATTGCCATTTGTGTTAAACCAATGCTCATCCCTAATAGCTGAAGGCTCTGTAGGGATACCTGAAAACTAAAAATCCAGCAATATTATAATATCACAATCTTTGAGCCAATAAAAGCCATTTTCTGGGTGCCATGGACATCAGACAAAAATGTTTAAGCAGACAGCACTCAAGAAATCACATATAATGCAAAAACAAAATTCTAGTAACCATCTGAGAAGAGATTTTCAAGCCTTACAAATATTTTTCCAGCTCATTAGGAGAATTATAGGTGTGTGGCATTATTATGCATGACCTGCATCCAAGCAATATATAGTAGGCCTTACTGAGTGTTGACCTTTCTAAGATGTGATCTCAAGCCCAAGAATTTTTTCCTGCGGGTAGCTGTTGTTTTAGCTAAGTCCAGGACAAACAGAGGTTTCATGTAATCATAGGTAAGTGGCTCCTTGGCTTTTGTTGTGAATAAAATAGCTAGAACATGCTGATATTGCAGTATTTTGGGAATGATAGGACATGGGTAGGGCGCGTGCGGAATAGGCCTGGATGGGAAGAGGTGGGCATGCTCTATTTCAAGAGGCAAATCTAATTTTATATTAAGACAAGCTGATATGAAATGTCTTAAGGAGAGCGTATTCTTCCTTACCCTCAGTATGCCCAAAATATGAAGCTTCTTCCAACTGTTTCTATTAAACAAGTCCTCCAGGTCTCATTGCAATGAGGTCGTCTTTTGTGCTATAGTGCAGACGTCAGTAATGGCAGATTAAAAGTCATCCATTCAATGTTCAAGAGAATCAATTCAGGGTTGGAAGGCTGTGAAGCTGACTGAGCATAATTGCGCATGTAGTCTCTGTATTGTACCTCAGTATATCCTTAAATTATTGCAATTCAGCAAGAAACGTGTCAGCGATCAAAGAAGTTTTAGCAGCCTGGTCCTTTTCTGGTGTAGGGGGATCATGAACCCAAATCCAAAGCGAATGGTGACTCAGTTTTTCCAGATTTAGTTCCCGACATCATCTGATGGTTTCAGAACGAGCGACCAATGAATGGAAAGCCAAATCAGCAACAAATCATATATTTATTTATGAACAGCCAAGGAGCTGTAGAATCAAGTAGCCACAAATCGAGAGAATGTGTAATTAAAGGTTTTTCTTGTTCTGTATTTTAATGAGTCTCTTTATATATTTCACACTACCGCTGTTTTATTCCAATGCTTGTCACACAAAACCATTTACAGATTTACAGTCCCTTGACATGATCTTGTTTCATCAAGGGGCTATATCGAGAGGAACCAATGAGAGAATCAATTTAAAGGTTTATTAAACATCGCATTCACAGTTCATATCATCAGTGTGTATCGTTAGGTAAACATTACAGAATTCTAAGCCTTGACACAAGGCAAGCATTGCATTTCTAGTGTTTTTTTGTTAATCATTAGAAAGTGTTATGTCGACAGAAGTTAACTGCATTTCTGGCAGCAATGCATTGAACTGAATATACCTGGAAAATTTTCAGGTTTTCCTGATAAATTTAGAAGTTCTCTCTGGTATGACCAGACTTATCTGGATAATGCTGAATATTGATGTTATCTGGCTAAGTTATCCAGATTTTAATCCCAGCCCAGAACATTCCCAGAATGCCTCTGATTTATGCTGGTGAGTTTTACACAGCTAAAAACGTATCTAGGTAACTCAGCAATGGTCTGCACAGTGGGCAATTCCAATCCCAGTCCTAATTTAGCAGGGCAAACTGCTTTGACTAAGACCTTCTTAAATACCTTCAAGGAATGAGTGTACTGGAGTGGAAAGGAGGATTTGGAATGAGGATGAAAGGGAGCAGAATGTAGGATATTTGAAGGAAATATTTCTTTACAGAGAGAGGGTGGCAGATGCATGGAATAGGGCGGTATCAGAATTCAAAAGAGCATGAGACAAGCAAAGAGGATCTCTGAGGGAAAGGAAGGGACGACAAAGCTGAGCAGGAAATGCGACTGGGCCTATGGTTTTTATAAGTGGTCACGTTCTTTGTTTTTATGTTTCATGCACACAGGGGCGGATTTTCAGAGCCCTGCTTGCGTAAATCCGCCCAAAACCGGGCGGATTTACGCGAGCAGGGCCGGGAGGCCTATTTTACATAGGCCTCCCGGCGCGCGCAGAGCCCCGGGACTCGCGTAAGTCCCGGGGTTCTCCGAGGGGGGCGTGTCGGGGCGTGTCAGGGGCGGGCCCGGTCGTCGCAGCGTTTCGGGGGCGTTTCGGCAGCGTTTTGGGGGCGGGTACGGGGGCATGGCTACGACCTGGGGCGGTCCGGGGACGTGGCCACGCCCTCCGTACCCGCCCCCAGGTCGCAGCCCGGCGCGCAGGAGGCCCACTCGCGCGCGGGGATTTACTTCTCCCTCCGGGAGGCGTAAATCCCCGGAGAAAGGTAAGGAGGGGGTGTAGACAGGGCCGGGGGGGTGGGTTAGGTAGAGGAAGGGAGGGGAAGGTGAGGGGAGGGCGTTAGAGGATTCCCTCCGAGGCCGCTCCGATTTCGGCTCGGCGCGCGCCGGCTATACAAAATCGATAGCCTTGCGCGCGCCGATCCAGGTTTTTAGCAGATACGCGCGGCTCCGCGCGTATCTACTAAAATCCAGCGTACTTTTGTTTGCGCCTGGAGCGCAAACAAAAGTAGGCCTATTCGCGCGCCTTTTAAAATCCGCCCCACATAGCATGGCAATTTTCAGAAATGTTTTACCTGTAGAAATGGCTTTGAAAATGACTTATTCTAAGAGGAAAAGATAAGACCCATATTACTCCTATTTAAAGTATTGTTCTGAATTGCCTTCACCACTGAATCATAATTATCTTATTGTAAAAGTTATTCATATTTCTTGCTTGTGTTTTGTTGGCTTTCCAGTATGCAGAAGGGCACATGCCCTTTATTCCTTAGGGTCTGTCTATATTTTCATACATAATATTATGATTTTTATATCTTGTAACATCTTTGTAGAAATGCAATGTAATTATCATCAGCCAGTTTTAACTGCTATTCCATTTCTTTACCTCTAAGTTAGATTTACTCGGATGTTAAAGGTAGAGAATGAAATAATTTAAACACTATGTAAATGAGATGTCAGTATTCACATGAAAGCTCCTGGTCAAAGCTCTTTTATTAATGTCCGTATCCAAGATATATTTGCCTTCCCAAACTAATGCTTGTTTTTGATCATATTTTGTGCTTGTCATAAAGTTTGTGCCAGACCAATTTAAAATGTCCAGAGTGGGAAAGAAATGTGGATGCTTTCTGATGACCTTAGGGACCAGTTCCTGGGAACATGGCCTTCTGCTCTATAGACCGAGTGCTGGCACATCCTGTTCAAGATTTGAAGGAATCAGGGCTGTAACATCTGACAGAGTTTGTCCTCTATAATGGCAAATGATTCCTAACAAGGGAGATTCTATTAAAAGCGACTGCAATAAGTACAGATGACAAACACAAGCTATTTCAAACACTAAGCAGGGAGGTAGCTGCTAACATATGCATGGCGTTTTATAGAAATGACTTTTTTTTTTTTAAACTTTCACCTCCTCCACAGCAGAAGTAAAGTTACGCGGCATTGAACCTGGCGTGTGTAAGTATTTGCATACACATTGATGGCCCCGCCCTGGGATGCCCACCCCATGCCCCTTTTTGATTCAAACTGAGATATTTCTCCCTTAGGTGCCTTTTAAAATCGGGTGGACACACACATGTCCTACACGCACACACATCTCCCGATTGTGGCGCATGTATCCCCATACAATGCTGTTTATCACATGAAATAAACAAAGATTTTTTGCCTTTATGGAAAAGTAACCTATGTTGCAACCTGAGTCACCTTCCCAGACTTGGGAAGCACTGGGGTGACTCCTAAAATGGGGGGGGAAATCACCTAGGCCATGAGCTGGAGGCAGGATAACCTGCAAGGTTAGAACTGGGCCAACCACACTGCAACGGAGAAACTGACTGCCCACTCCAGACGGATGCTCCAACACAAAAATAGTTTTCTGAGGCTGATGCAGAGTAAAACATTATGGGGCAGATTTTCAAAGGGGTACACGCGTACCCCCCCGAAAACCTGCCCCGAGTTCCCCCTGTGCGCGCCGAGCCTAAGTCCCGGGGCTTTCTGGGGGGGGCGTGTCGGGGACGTGACGGGGGGCGTGTCGCGGCAGCGCCTCATTCGGGGCCGGGGGCCACGGGCGTGGTTCCGGCCTGGGGGCATTTCGGGGGTGTGACTGAGGCCTCCGAAACTGCTCCCGGGCCGGGGAATCGCGTGAGTTGCACCTGCTTGTGGCAGGCGTAACTTTTAAAACAAAGGTGTGTGTGGGGGGGGGGTTAGATAGGGCTGGGGGGGGTGGGTTAGGTAGGGGAAGGGAGGGGAAGGTGCGGGCGGGGGAAAGGAAAGCTCCCTCCGAGGCAGGATGCGCGGCTCGGAGCGCGCAGGCTGCCGATTTTGGGCAGCTTTGCGCGCGCCGACCCCAGATTTTAAAGGATACGCGTGTAGCTGCGCGTATGTATTAAAATCCGGCGTACGTTTGTTTGCTCCTGCTGTGTGAACAAAAGTACGCGCGGGCGTACTTTTATAAAATCTACCACTGTAGGAAGCCGCACGAGTAGCAACAGCAGTAAAAGAAATGAGAGTCCATACTGAGTATATCCTTCCTCAATAAAGGGAAACGAAAGAATTTCCTACATTAACACCGTCTTTTCCTTAGCCTTCCTAGCAAGCCCTCTTCTCTTTCCATGCTCAGCCTAATTTACTTCACAATGTGCTGATCAGCCCAAGGAAGGAATCTCTCTGATAGGGGAAGGGGCAGGGGTCAGACCTGGGGCACCCGGCGTAGGACTGAGCCCTGGACCTCGCTCCTATCACGAGAGAGCCTCCCTGTGAGCCACTGAAACTCTCCTGTTAGGGGGAGGGGGGGGGGTGACACTAGACACCAGTGGTACAAAGAGAGTTGGGATGGGACAAGGGTCGCAGTGGGGGGCTATCCTTTCTCTTGGGTCACTTTTGGCTTTGAAGGGGGAGGGAAAGGGTTAACATCACACGGGATCTTAAAGGTGATTTTTTATTTCCTGGGGGCCCAGTGTCGCCTCCTATGGCATTGAGGGGCAGGAGGGATGACAGGGCTTGTCATCAACCCCCAAGGTAGTTTTTTAAGATTTTGGATGAGCGTTTTCTTCTGGGCGGCTTGCCCTCTATGTTTGGCAGGGCTGACATTATGTGGGAAGGGAAGGTACTGCAGTATGATATCTTTGTCGTGCAATTCTTGCCAGGATAAAAAAAATCACCCCACTAATTTGTTGGGGAGGGGTCAAATATTGTGCAGACATCCCATCCCCTTCCATGAAAAGATATTGTGGTTTAGTAAATGCCCGTGGTAGTTCTTTAAGTGACTTTATTTTTCAGTCTCATTAAGAAAGAGCGAAGGAAGGTCAGAATCTTGCATTACCTGAGTCCATGAAGATTTTTCACGTGTTTGGGACACAATGATATACCTGGGAATTTTATGTCGCTCTTCAGGCTGCTATTTATAGATCTCACTTTCTAGCCCTGATTGTCATTCGTGAAACTCACCTTTTAATATTATAAAAGAATGACCCAATAGAGCAGAAAAAGCTTTGTGTGATTTCATCAAGCATCTGACTCAAAGGACTGTGTTTTCCAAGGATTGTTTATGTAAGCTGGGAAAATTAGATAAAGATGACTAAAGTATATATTATTTTAAACAGGGTTATCAAGTGGCTCCATTTTATTCAGCACGGATCAAACGATTTCTTGTTTTAGCAACTTCTCATGCTGAGACTTGTGATTTGATTTCACTACAAGCAACAGAACAACTTCATTCATACAGAGGCTCAAAAGCAGAGCTTGATCAGCCTTTCCTGAAATAAAACATCAGTTGGTAATGGTAAGGCTCGTTCTAAAATAAAGAAACTAGCAGAGATGGGAAGGATAGGAGTAAATAATCAATAAGCCCAGGCTTCCCAAATAATTAGCCAGTGTGATCCCATTTTTGCACTTGAAAAGTCAGATGACCCCAGAGGGGGTGGGGTCCCCCCTCCAGCAATCCTCCTCCCCTCTCAGACTCCAGTTTTAATCCATTTACAAAAAGGCTTTTTCTTAAAAGGAACACAAACATGAGCTTGGGCAGGAGCTGCTGCTTTGTTTATGGGAGTCTATTACACTTCTTCACTTCATTTCGTTTTGTTTTACTTTTCATATTTATTGTGTTTTTGTTTGAAATAAATGAAATGAAACAGGAAATATGAAAGCAAATCCTTAAAATGTATCTGATAATCTACCCAAAGTGGTATAAAAGTGAAGAAGAACATAACTGGGTAGACTGGATGGGCAATTGGTCTTTATTTTGTTACTCTATCCATACTTATGAGGAGAATATCCATCTAAGAAATGTACAGCTACTAAGGAGGAGTAAGTCAGCTCTGACCCAAATCCAACGGCAACTTGGCTCCCCAGTGATCAGAATCTGAACTACTGAGTTAACTGTGGCTTGTCATAGATGACAAACTCAATTCTCGTGGACAATTCAGATCCCTCTCCAAAGAACTTGCCAAGCTGTAGGGCAAATTTGCAAAACACTCATGAGCTCCTCAACAAGCTGTCAAAACAAAGAAGTAGAGTCAAGTTGATAAGTAGAGTCAAGTTGATAAGCTCACTTTAATTAATTGATTGATTGATTTTGTTTATTTAGATATTTTATATACACAATGATTTATAAAAGTAACATTCATAGCTATGTATCACATAAAGATGGGTTACAGAGGTCATATTCATCAACAGGCGTCAACTGAAATGTTCCATTACATATTAAATAAAGATCCGGGACATAGAGCGAGAGGTAGAGAACAGATGATAATAATACAGCAGATTTCACATAATAGTCAGCGCATTGCTTTGGGGTTCGATTTCAGAGCGGCCTCGGAGGGAACGGAGGCAGGCTGTGCGGCTCGGCATGTGCAGGCTGCCGATTTTGCGCACGCCGACCCCGGATTTTATAACATACGCGCGGCTACACTCATATCTTATAAAATCAGGCACCGGTTGCGCGAACAAAAGTACGTGCGCGTGTACTTTTTAAAGATCTACCTCAGCGTGTTTATCCCATGTCCTGTTGAATTCATTTACTGTTTTTGTCCTCACCATCTATTCCAGGCATCCACCACCCTCTCTGTGAAGAAATATTTCCTAACATTGGTTCTGAGTTATCCTCCCTGGAGTTTCATTTCATGATCCCTAGTTCTACTGTTTTCTTTCCAATGGAAAAGGTTCAAAGTTTATGCATCATTAAAACCTTTCAGGTACCAGAAACTCTGTATCATGTCTCCCCTGTACCTCCTCACTTCCAGGGTGTACCTTTTTAGGTCCTTCAACTTCTCCTCATAAGTCTTCCAAGACATACACCAGACCATGTTGGTTGCCCTTCTCTGACCTCCTCCATCCTGTCTCTATCTTTTTTTTACGAACACCAGTACTGAACACAGTACTCCAGGTAAGGCCTCACCAAGGACCTGTACAAGGGCATTATCACCTCTTTTTCGGACTGGTTATTTCTCTCTTTCAGGCTGATACAGTACAGTGCGCTCCGAAAGAGCGCACTGTTAACCTGTCATTGGACGCGCATTTTGCCTTACCCCTTATTCAGTAAGGGGCGGAAAATGGGCATCCAACCCGCCGAACCTAATAGCGCCCTCAACATGCAAATGCATGTTGATGGCCCTATTAGGTATGCCCGCACAATTCAGTAAGTAAAATGTGCAGCTAAGCCGCACATTTTACTTTCAGAAATTAGCGCCTACCCAAAGGTAGGCGCTAATTTCTTCGGGCACCGGGAAAGTGCACAGAAAAGCAGTAAAGACTGCTTTTCTGTGCACCTTCCGACTTAATATCATGACGATATTAAGTCAGAGGTCCCAAAGGGTAAAAAAAGTAAAAAAAAAAAAAAAAAATTGAAGTCAGCCGGCAGCTGTCGGGCTGAAAACCGGACGCTCAATTTTGCCTGCATCCGATTTCCAAGCCCATAGCTGTCAGCGGACTCGAGAACTGACGCCAGCAAAATTGAGCGGCAGCTGTCAAACCTGCTGACAGCCGCCGCTCCGGGCCAAAAGGAGGCGCTAGGGACGCGCTAGTGTCCCTAGCGCCTCCTTTTGCCCGTTTCTACCGCCGGACCTAATTTAAATACTGCATCGCGAGCACAGGCGAGTGGCCTTGTCACGTTACTGTGTGCCTTGTTACGTTACCTCACCACCTTCAGATCATCAGACACTATCACCCCAAGGTCCCTCTCCCAGTCCATGCATATTAGACTTTCATCCCCTATCACATACAGCTCTTTTGAATTACCACACCCCAGATGCATAACTCTGCACTTCTTGGCATTGAAACCCAGCTGCCAAGTCTTTGATCACTCTTCAAACTTCCTTAAATCACTTTTCATTCTCTACTCCTTCAGGAGTATCCGCTCTGTTGCAGATATTTGTGTCATCCACAAATAGACAAATCCTTTCGAAAAAACCTAAAAACCTGGTTATTTAAGCAAGCCTATCAAAGAGAGTAGGTGAATAGTGAAGCCGGTGAAGTGCGAGATATGAACAAAAGCAATACGCGTGTAGCTGTATTTCATTTATTTTTTATATTACTTTGTCTGATCATCCATCACTATAAGGCAAAGTGACACTGATAAAATTAGCATTGCTTTTAATTCCGAAAAAAACCCCCACCGTACAGTATCTTATCACACTACATTTATCTTATTTTAAAAAACTATGTACCGGACCAATATGGCACTTGTGTAAAGTAACGTTTCAGCATCATTATTTGTTTGTGCCTATTGTAAACCGTTGTGACGGAAACTACTAAACGACGGTATAGAAAAGACTTAAATAAATAAATAAATTTTGCCTTCTATCCCTTCCACAATGTTACTCACAAAGATATTGAACAGAATTGATCCCAATAGCAAGCCCTGTGGCACTCCACTTAACGCAGATCTCTCTTCAGAGTATTTTCCATTTACCATTACCTGCTCTCTCCTGTCAGTCAGTTTGGAATCCATGCCACCACCTTGGCGCTAATTCCCAAGCTTCTCATTTTATTTACGAGCCTCCTATGCGGGATCTTATTAAAAGCTTTGCTGAAATCCAAGTATATCAACCAGTCTGTGATTCATCAACCACCTTGGTTTTCTGTGGATTTTACATGATTTAAAATTACCCTCTAAATGTGGTTAAATATCTACAGTCTGACAAATTTTATCTACATTAATACAAATTCTCAGGGCATGTTTAGGAGGCAGGAGGAAAATGACATCTATAGAATTAATTTTCAAATCTACATGCATTATTTCTCATTAAAAAGTAGTTGCAGGAAATATGCACAGGAGACAGTTCCTCCCAAAAGCTAGTGAGGAAATGTATTGTTAGTCCAATAAAAAGATCTCACCTGTTATATTTTTTGTATCGATTTGTTAACCATTATTCCAGTTATTTTATTAAAAGTGTACATAGTGTAAATTAGATTCCTCTGCCATTTTCACGGTAGGAAGCTTGTATGGCAGATATGACCAGAGCTTTGTCTTCTATTTGGTCTTTTTAAGTTAGAGTGCACTGATATGTCTGTTGTTTTCTAATGTACTCGGGATCAGCCAGAAACAGTTCTTGTTAAAGAAGGTTTATGTGGTGAGGGTCAGTGGGTGGGAAGATTTATTCTACAAAGATTTATTTCTGCTATTAAACAGATGACATATTCCTCAGCTTCCCTTCCAACAAGTTTGACCTTGACCAATAAAGTACAAGAAATCACTGCCAAAACTAACTGATAAGGTCAACTCTTCCATTTAACCCAAATAGGTCAGTCACTAGGTTCAGGAATGCAACAAAGGAACTGGAGATTCTGTTTCCAAAAGAAAGAAAGTGACCAAGTTATGCATTTATCTCAAGCACATTCATGCATTTGTCTAAGTGTTCACTTTGTAACTTCAGGCAGCTTCATATACTATTAAAATTGCACATCTAGGAAAATATGTATTCAAACAATTGTGATTTAACTTAATATCAAAATGTGTATATGCCAATTTTCCAGTTATCCAAATTGGATTCAATGTCACAGAACAATGTCACAGAGGCACAAGTTAACTGATGGCTAGAGATTTTATTTCACTCAAGTTTGATAATATAGCCCCATGTGCTTGTAGGAGACTGACTGTGTCAGAGCCGAGGGGTTTACACACACACACAGAACTCACAGTGACCGGCTTAAAACAAGGTGCTGTCCTAAATGGAGACACTATAGAAATATATACGTTTTTGAAGAATCAATACTGCAAAAAGAGGTAAAAATGAACATTTCTTGAATTCTTTCTGCAGATATATATTTTATATTGCATGTGTGTGTGTTCACAGTGCTTCTTTGTATGGAGTCACTCAGTATTATTATAAGGAGATTGTTTCCTGATAATTAACAATCATTGCCTGTTGTGCATCACTCTTATTCACTCTTTCCTGTCCTGTGATGTGAATCAACCTTTCCAGATGTGCAAGACAAATGATATTAAACACTGACCCCAACAGTGCAATGCAGATTGCAAATGCAGTGGCTTGAAACTGAAGTTTTGGTATTAGACAGAAAACCAATTAATTTAAATTACCAAACCTTTGAAGACTGACATCTGTTCTGGAAATATCTTACTTATATCAATACATTAGTATTTAACCATGGGAAAAAAAGGTTCCTAACTGTGAATTTCCCCAGATTTAAAGTGAATAAATCACCTCAAGGCAAACAAGCAGAGAACAACTGCATTTGATGTAATGGAGGGGAAGTAGTGAGAACTGCATCCCATAACCAGCAAATACATTATGCATTTATTCATTTTAAGGAAAATAATGTTGGAGGGTTTTACCTCTTCTCTATCCCCTAGTCAGAATTTGGGGGAAATTCAGATTATTTCTATTCAGTAACATGATAGGTTGCTGGGACGTTCCCTCCTCCCCTCTCCTGTGTATTATAAAACACTCTCTTTGCTTTTAAAGGGATCCCAAGTGTCCTGATAGGTTCTACCTTCGGAGTCACAGTGTCCAGTTTCAGCCCTGGGCTCTCCTTTAAAGCAAATGCAGAATGATCTGTTCTCTGAATTTAAAACATAAAGAGTTTAAATATCCTTTAAGAGGGGAGCCTCTTAGTTACAATTTTCTAATTGTATCTCTAATTTTGCAATTTTGATTATTATTTGCAGTTGCCCCAAGTTATATATGGGGATGAAAACCAGAACTGTTAGACCAAACATTATTGATATTGAACACTAGTTGTCTATGCAATTAGTAGAATCATGTAATTTAAGGATTAGTTGATATGCTATTTGGATTCTTTGATATTTTTTTATTTTTTTGATATATATAGTATGTATCCTGATTTATTGTGGGAGTTGAAGGAATAAAAGTATTGTTTCTAATTTTATAAATTATCTGATTTATTGTACTTGAGACTTTGTATGGTTATGTCAGGATAAATTGATTTCTGATCATTTCAGCCATCGGGGCTCCACTAGGGCTCAGCGCGCGCAAGGTGCACTAGTGTGCACCCCCTTGTGTGCACTGACCCCGGATTTTATAACATGCGCGCATATGTTATAAAATCGGGTGTAGATTTGTGCGCGCCTGATTGCATGCACAAATCTATGCCCACGTGTAGATACGAAAATCTGGCCCTTAGTTTTTGGGTACCTACTAGGGCCTGATTTTAAAAAGCATTAACACGCCTAAAATTGGGCTTTGCAAGTGCAAATGCACTTTACCTGTGTAAGTGGGCTTTTGAAAATTACTACAATATATGCCGTTGAATTGTCCATAGAATTTACCCATGTAAGAGTGCTTTATGTGGGAAAAAGGCTTTTTAACATTGCTATGTTAGCATGTAACATTTACGTGCGTAACGCCTCTGAAAATTACCTCCCCTGTGAATAGCAATATTCAAGCAGCAATCTAATGTCACTGTAGTGGATAACAAAACCCAGGAATCATTCGTTCCCTATTGCCTTTGATGCCTAGGTCAGTATTTGGTGAAATATTTCTGAATCTTGTATACTGCTGCGGAGTATCCTCTGATAAATCCTGTCAGACTATAAAAAGGAAACAAGTTCTCATGAGTATTCAGGATTGTGTTGAATTTCATTTCAGAAACCCTATCATTATAGATTTGCAATTATCCAGTGTCATGTACGCCCATTGACGTGATAAAGGAATGCAATGTTTTCTTGACGCCACTTTTGGACAGCTGCAGTACTATCCAGGCAGCAACAATCTTAGCAGAGCAGGGGCTCTGCTAAATATCCTGGGCAACCTTCTTCAAGTAAAGGCTTTCATCAAGAACTCCTCTTAAACTGTGCCAACAAAATGCAGTGCTGCTTTCATCTGCTGCACAGTGTCTCGCATGTGCCAACAAAATGCAGTGCTTTCATCTGCTGCACAATGTCTCGCGTGTGCCAACAAAATGCAGTGCTTTCATCTGCTGCACAATGTCTCGCGTGTGCCAACAAAATGCAGTGCTTTCATCTGCTGCACAGTGTCTCGCGTGTGCCAACAAAATGCAGTGCTTTCATCTGCTGCACAGTGTCTCGCATGGGCCAACAAAATGCAGTGCTTTCATCTGCTGCACAGTGTCTCGCGTGTGCCAACAAAATGCAGTGCTTTCATCTGCTGCACAGTGTCTCGCGTGTGCCAACAAAATGCAGTGCTTTCATCTGCTGCACAGTGTCTCGCGTGTGCCAACAAAATGCAGTGCTTTCATCTGCTGCACAGTGTCTCGCGTGTGCCAACAAAATGCAGTGCTTTCATCTGCTGCACAGTGTCTCGCGTGTGCCAACAAAATGCAGTGCTTTCATCTGCTGCACAGTGTCTCGCATGTTCTCACATTCTTCCTGCCTGGGACTCCTTGTAGCAGTTGCCAGCCCAGACACTGGAAGGAGAAAACTGGCGCTAATTTTTTGAGAGTTAGATGTGTATATTTATCTCAGGAGGAATAAGTGTCATGAGCTTTCTGGAATATAGGTACCCCACCTACCTGGTTAAGAAGCCTGACAAAAGAGCAAAGTAGATGAGATTTGTTACAAAGCGAGAGACAAGAATGAAATCTTGGCTTGCACTCTGCAGTTTGCTCCCTTTGGGAATGACTTTCAAAAAGCTTTCTCAGGAAACAGTGGCACATAATTCAGTCTCATCCAGTTTTTAAAGATTCATTTTTTTCACTTTCAGTGAAAGGAAGGAATCTTTAGAGTCAAGATTATTTCATCAGCATTGCTCTCTGTGAAGAACAGTTTTCTGGGCAGATATGGACAGAAGAACATTACAAATGTAACAATTGCAGCATATGTCCAAATTTATACCAACTCTTTTCATGATGAGACATATAGATTACGTAATTTCGCCAACCATAATTCAAGAAATGTCATTTATTTGATCCAATGTCCATATTCTCTCCTATACATAAGCAAAATGAATATGCTTGCAATGTAGACCGAAAGCTGTATTAAGTGTATTATTATTAGTAATTTGTAAACTATCTTTTGAATCATCTATGGTACCTGAAGATGATAGGGTTGCGAATATAATGCAAAATTTAAAAAGCGTTCCAAAGGTGATCCAGGAAACTACAGACCAGTGAGCCTGAGGTAGTGCTGCGCAGAATGGTAGAAAGTATCATAAAGAACAATAATGCTGAACATATAGATAGTCATAGTTTAATGGGACAAAGCCAGCATGAATATAGCCAAGGGAAGTCTTGCTTTACCAATCTGCTACATATTTTTGAAAGTGTAAATAAACTTGTGGATGAAGAGAAGAGGCATGGGGGTGGCTTTCGGGAATGACAGCTACTACCTGGTGATTAATACCCTTATTCAATAAACATACACATGGTTAATGCGACTCCAACATTGCTCTATGCTTCAACGGCAAGAGGAAATGTAGGAAAAAGGATTTGCATTCACAAATAAGCATGTGAGTAGCTTGCTTGTTGAGGCAGTTACTACCCCAAACCAAATAAGCCGGATACTTCACTTTCAATGCATATCCAATATAGCTACTTCAATGGCAGGGGGGAATGAAGATAAGAGGATTTACATTCAGACAACAACCAACAAGGACTGACTTGCATAGTCTGGGTAAACAAATAAGCGTGGAAGTAGCTTGCTTGTTACAGCAGTTACTACCCCAAACCAATTAAGCCTGATACTTCACTTTGAATACATATACAGCACAGCTCACTGCTTCAATGGCGGAGGGGGGATGAAGAAAATATGATTTATATTCAGACAATAACCAACAAGGACTAAATTGCACAGGCTGGGTAAACAAGCATGGGAGTAGCTTGCTTATTGCGGTGGTTACTACCCCTAACCAATTAGGCTTGATACTTCACGTTGATACAGCTCTAGCACTGCTCTCTACATCAATGGCGGGGGTGGAAGGAAATTAGAACCAAAAAGTTACCAATAAGGGCCCTGACCTCATCAGTCAAAATAATAGATAAGTATGAGAAAAATAAGTGTGAAAGCTTGCTGGGCAGACTGGATGGGCCATTTGGTCTTCTGCCGTCATTTCTATGTTTCCATGTTACTTACAGAACCACTCTATCAGCTTATCGTGCAGCAATTCTGTCTGCTAGGAAAGCCCACATTTATTCCAAACTTTCCCTATCTTTTAATTATCCATGAGAACCTTTTCATTCAGTGAAGGAGATTGATTCACTTGCCACTTCTACCCTTACTTTACATTCACCTGGTCTTGGTTTCAACACAATTGGGACATTTGCAATGCATTTCTCTCAGAAAATTGAGATGATCTGCAACAATTTTACCAAAGATATCAGTCCATCTGATACCCTGCTTTTTGATGGATCAAGATGGGATACCTTTTCTACTATTTCACAGATTGAGATTGTCCAGATTATCTCTAACAATTCCATTAGCCCATTAAACCCTTGTCCCACTATGTTATTAAAACTACTCTCTCATGACATTGCTCATTTTATTACCAACTTTGTCAACTCCTCACTGTCTGCTGGTTGGTTTCCTGATTCTTTAAAAAGAGTCACTATCCAACCTATATTAAAGAAACCCTCTTCTGACCACTCCGTTATAGCAAACTATCATCCCATTTCATCTCTGCCTTTTCTGGAAAAAATTAGTGAGAATGTTGTCCTGAGTTTTTGGATGAACATTATACACTGGATCAGTATCAATTCAGATTCTGGAAGTTTCACAATATTGAAATGCTTCTTTTATCCAGTTTTGATACCATCTGCCAGGGTTTTGATACTGGCACCCAGTATATGTGGTTCCGCCTCAATATTTCTGCAGCATTCAATACTATCACCCATGCTATTCTTTTATCTCATCTTTCATCAGTAGATTTTTCTGGCACTATTTACTGCTGGTTCCGATTCTTTCCTTTCGAAGAGAAAAACTGAAATGAAGTTGGCCGTAGAGGCAAAAACTCATAATAAAAACTTTTTAAAATATATCTGAAGCAAGAAACCTGGGAGGGAGTCGGTTGGACCGTTAGATGACCGAAGGGTTAAAGGAGCTCTTAGGGAAGATAAGGCCATTGCAGAAAGACTAAATGAATTCTTTGCTTCCATGTTTACTAATGAGGATGTTGAGGAGATACCAGTTCCGGAGAAGGTTTTCAAGGGTGGTGATTCAGACGAACTGAACCAAATCACTGTGAACCTGGAAGATGTAGTAGGACAAATTGACAAACTAAAGAGTAGCAAATCACCTGGGACCAGATGGTATTCATCCCAGGGTACTGAAGGAACTAAAAAATGAAATTTCTGATCTATTAGTTAAAATTTGTAACCTATCATTTAAATCATCCATTGTACCTGAAGACTGGAGAGTGGCCAATATAACCCCAATATTTAAAATGGGCTCCAGGGGCGATCCGGGAAACTATAGACCAGTGAGCCTGACTTCAGTGCTGGAAAAAATAGTGGAATCTATTCTAAAGCTCATAATCGTAGAGCATATAGAAAGATATGGTTTAATGGAATAGAGTCAACATGGATTTACCCAAGGGAAGTCTTGCCTAACAAATCTGCTTCATTTTTTTGAAGGGGTTAATAAACATGTGGATAAAGGTGAAATAATAGATGGATTTTCAGAAAGAGTTTGACAAAGTCCCTCATGAGAGGCTTCTAAGAAAAGTAAAAAGTCATGGGATAGGAGGTGATGTCCTTTCATGGATTACAATAAAGCAAATCGGAAGGCGGTCCCACGTAGCCAAGGCAAAAAACAACAAAGGGACTACCTTACACCGTGGAAGATTTTATTAGAGGGGCACCTCTAATAAAATCTTTCACGGTGTAAGGTAGTCCTTTGTTGTTCTTTCATGGATTACAAACTGGTTAAAAGACAGGAAACAGAGAGTAGAAATAAATGGTCAATTTTCTCAGTGGAAAAGGGTAAAGAGTGGAGTGCCTCAGGGATATGTACTTGGACCAGTGCTTTACAATATATTTATAAATGATCTGGAAAGGAATAAGACGAATGAGGTTATCAAATTTGCGGATGATACAAAATTATTCAGAGTAGCTAAATCACAAGTGGATTGTGATACATTACAGGAGGACCTTGCAAGACTGTTGCACCGAAGGTAGACCCGAGAACCAAGATGAGGTTGGCACAACCCATAGGAAGGGTCCTACAGGTCCCCACCGTTGGCAGGCAGAGTGGCCTGATGGATGGAGGCCTGCAGGTGCTTCACCAATACCAGCCCTCGTTCCCTGTGGGTTGAGCCTTTGGGAGCCGGGGCCAGCTTGGCTTAGGTGGGCCTCCGTGTGTCGTCATCGTCAATGGAAGGATCAAGGTCGGCCCAGAGGCAGCAGCAGAGGAGAGAAGATGTCTGTACTGGACGAGGCAGAGTCCTGGAGATCCGGGCGCATATAGAACCAAAGTCAGACAGGGGGTGCCTGATCAAGAACAGGCCGAAGCCTGAATAGGCCAAGTCCAGGACGTAGACTGAAGAGGCATCATAGAGCAAGCTTGAGTCAGGGCCGGTGGCAAACTGGTGGCAAGCAAGGCTGAGGTCTGGATGAGGAGAGAGTCAAGAACATAGTCAATCGATGCAGAGGTCTAGGTCTGGACAGAGGTAGCAGAGTAATCAGGCAATGCAGAGGTCTGGGTCTGGAGAGAGGCAACAGAGTAGTCAGGCAATGCAGAGGTCTAGGTCTGGAGAGAGGCAACGGAGTTGTCAGGCAATGCAGAGGTCTGGGTCTTGAGAGAGGCAATGGAGTGGTCAGGCAAAGCAGAGTTCTGGGCTTGGAGAGAGTCAATGACGAAGTCAGGCAGGCAGAGGTCAAGTTCCGAGAAGGCAATCTGAGGAAAGGTTGAGGATCAGGAACACAGGAACGAGGAAACCAGGAAGCAGGCAGTCAGCGAGGATCAGGAACCAAGAACAAGGAGACACACTGGGAGGCAACGAGTACGCGACCAGCAAGGAGACCTGTTGCAAAGGCAATCCTAGGAAGCGGAGCCCGGGCTTAAGTACCGGAGCTCTGCTGATGTCATCATCCAGGGCTGAGGCTCAGTTCCTGCCGCGGACCGTATTTAAGGTACAGTGATGCGCATGCGCCTAGGGAAGGGCGCAATGCTGAGTAGTGGTGTATCTCTGTGGGCCACGCAGAAAGGCCCAATGCGGAGCACTAGGATCTGTAGCTGAACTGGAGGCACCAGGATCTGTAGCTGAGCCGGAGGCACCAGGGGCAGCCCGAGGACGGAGCCGGCGGCCTACTGCTGCCAGGGATGAGGGACCAGGCCCTGGATTTACTTGAGAGATGTGAGGGTGCCGAGCTTCGGGTCTGCCACGGCCGGTAGGCATAACTCTACCCTCCCTTTATGCACCCCCTTGGAGGTCTGGGTTTGCCTGGATGGGCACGATGAAATTGAAGGAGGAGGGTTTTATCCAGAATGTTACAAGCTGGTTCCCATGAATTTTCTTCAAGGCCGTAACCCTCCCAGGAAAGGAGGTATTCCCACCGGCGGCCCCTATGGTAGACATCATGGACTTCATGAACCTTGTAGACAGTGTCAGTCTCAGCAGCCAACGGAGATGGTTCAGGATCTTTTCGTGAAGGCCAGGATAGGACTACTGGCTTCAGGAGTGATATGTGAAAAGTATTGTGAATTCCCAGTGTATGTGGCAGACGAAGCTGGTGTGTAATTGGTCCAAAATGACAAATGATTGGAAAAGGTCCAATATACCTTGGTGCAAACCTTTGGGAAGGTATCTTAAGCTGAATATACTGAGTGCTCAACCAGACTTTCTGGCCAGGAAGGAACTCAGGAGCCGAGTGTCGGTGGCTGTCAGCAGGCTTCTTGGCCAGGGATGCGGCTTGGCGTAAGCGGAGATTCGTCTGATTCCAGAGTGCCTTGAGGGCATCAGCAGTAGCCTGCACAGCAGGAGAGGGTACCGATAATGGTATGGGCAGTGGTGGTTGTGGTTGCTTCCCATAGATTTATTTATTTATTTAACACTTTTCTATACCGACCTTCATGGTAGAGACCATATCAGGTCGGTTCACATCGAATAGGGGAACTGAACCAAGAACAGTAACCAAAAACAAAAGGTTGAACATGAAAAAGCAAAGGTATTTAAAGGGCGACGTACCTGTAGCAGCAGCAATATGGGAGTTGTGGGAGTTTATATAGCCGTGGAGGAATGACTTTAATGAGTGGTTCATATGCTCAGCTTGATCATTGGCTTGTGGATGGTTCGCTGTCGTTAAGCTGCTGTTGGTGCCAAATTTTCTACAGAGAGAGTGCCAATATCAGGCAACAAATTGTGGGCCCCTGTCGGAGACAATGCCCTAGGGCAAGCCATGTAATCGAAAGATGTGATGAAAGAACAGGCGTGCCAATTTGGGAGCAGATGGTAGGCCCAGTAGTGGAACAAAATAGGCCATTTTAGAAAATAAATCTATAGTTCTTGTTCCTTGTAAACCGGGGTGATATGTATATTATACAGGAACATCCGGTATATAAATCCTATAAATAAATAAATATGACCATGTGACCCTTATATGGTGGCAAGTCCACGATGAAATCCATGGAGAGAAGTGTCCACTGTTTTTCGGGAACTGGAAGTGGCTGGAGCAAACCCCATAGTGGGCCAACCGGGGATTTTTGTTGAGCGCAAATGTTGCAGGAATTGACGTATGCTTTAGCGTCGGAGACCATAGTGGGCCACCAGAAGAACTGCTGGAGCAGCACCAGGGTTCTCTCTCGTCATGGGTGACCTGAAAACTTAGAGTCATGTGCCCACCGGAGGACTCTTTCACGGAGTCGACGGGGCACTACAGTCTTTCCGGAAGGAACAGGGTGAGTCGCAGACAAACAAATACAAGCTGGGTCTATAATATGACCGTGTTCTTCTGGAGTATCTTCTGGTTCAAAGGAACGTGATAAGGCATCTGCCTGGAGACTTTTTCCAGCTGGACGATAACAAAGTTCAAAGTTGAACCTAGAAAAAAATAAGGCCCATCGAGCTTGACGGGCATTAAGATGTTGGGCATGGCTCAAATGTTCCAGATACTTGTGGTCTGTGAATACGGTAAACTTGTGTTGACACCCTCCAACCATGGGCGCCATTCTTCTAGAGCCAATTTGATGGCGAGTAACTCGCGATCTCAAATACTATAATTCTGTTCTGCTGATGAGAACTTACGAGAATAGAATGAGCACAGGACTATGGATCCAGAAGCAGAACGTTGGCTCAAGACCGCCCCAGCCCCAATCGCAGAGGCATCCACCTCAACCAGAAAGGGGCAGTTAGGGTCAGGATGATGGAGACAGGATCCAGTTAGGAAAGCCTCTATGAGGCGGCAAAAGGCTGTAATGGCTTCCGAAGTCCAGTTCCGAGTATCTTGGCCCTTACGGGTCAATGCGGTAAGAGGAGCCTCCAAAGTTGAGTAATGTGGAATAAAATGGTGGTAATAATTCTGTTAGTTCAGGTTAGTTGAGTTAGTATAACTGTTTTTAAAAAAGTTCAGTTAGTATAGCTGTGTTTAAAAAAGGACTGGATAAGTTCTTGGAGGAGAAGTCCATTACCTGCTATTAATTAAGATGACTTAGATAATAACCACTGCTATTACTAGCAACAGTAACATGGAATAGACTTAGTTTTTGGGTACTTGCCAGGTTCTTATGGCCTGGATTGGCCACTGTTGGAAACAGGATGCTGGACTTGACGGACCCTTGGTCTGACCAGTATGGCATGTTCTTATGTTCTTATGTTCTTAATTCGTGAATCCTAGGAATCGTTGTAGTGCTTTGAGACCCACGGGCTGTGGCCAGTCTTGGATTCCCTTAAGCTTAGTAAGATCCATTGAGAATCCTTGTTGTGAATTGATGTACCCAAGAAAGAGCAGACTGGACTTTTCAAACAAGCACTTATCCAATTTTGCAAACAAATGATTTTCGCGGAGACGTTGAAGAACGGTGCGTACATTGGTGTGGTGCATAGCCAGATCATTGGAAAAGATGAGGATGTCATCAAAGTATGCCACAACCTTAGTGTATAATCGGTCTCTGAAAATTTCATTAATCATATGCTGGAATACTGAGGGCGTGTAACAGAGGCCGAAGGGCATCACCAAGTATTCATAATGCCTGTCTCTGGTGTTGAAAGCGGTCTTCCAGATGTCATCAGGGCGAATATGCACCAAATTGTAAGCTCCGCGTAATTCCAACTTGGTGAATATCGAAGCTCCGTGCAGATGGTCAAATAGTTCAGAGATCAAAGGCAAAGGATACTTGTCTTTGTGGGTAATCACATGTAAGCCATAGTAATCGATACACTAGGGATGTGAATCGTTTTAGGACGATTAAAATTATCGTCCGATAATTTTAATATCGTCTTAAACCGTTATGGAACACAATACAATACAGATTCTAACGATTTATCGTTATAAATCGTTAGAATCGTGAGCCGGCACACTAAAACCCCCTAAAACCCACCCCCGACCCTTTAAATTAAATCCCCCACCCTCCCGAACCCCCCCCCCATAACTTAAATAACCTGCGGGTCCAGCGGCGGTCCGGAACGGCAGCGGTCCGGAACGGGCTCCTGCTCCTGAATCTTGTCGTCTTCAGCCAGCGCCATTTTCCAAAATGGCGCCGAAAATGGCGGCGGCCATAGACGAAAAAGATTGGACGGCAGGAGGTCCTTCCGGACCCCCGCTGGACTTTTGGCAAGTCTCGTGGGGGTCAGGAGGCCCCCCACAAGCTGGCCAAAAGTTCCTGGAGGTCCAGCGGGGGTCAGGGAGCGATTTCCCGCCGCGAATCGTTTTCGTACGGAAAATGGCGCCGGCAGGAGATCGACTGCAGGAGGTCGTTCAGCGAGGGTTCCGGCGCCTCGCTGAACGACCTCCTGCAGTCGATCTCCTGCCGGCGCCATTTTCCGTACGAAAACGATTCGCGGCGGGAAATCGCTCCCTGACCCCCGCTGGACCTCCAGGAACTTTTGGCCAGCTTGTGGGGGGCCTCCTGACCCCCACGAGACTTGCCAAAGTCCAGCGGGGGTCCGGAAGGACCTACTGCCGTCCAATCTTTTTCGTCTATGGCCGCCGCCATTTTTCGGCGCCATTTTGGAAAATGGCGCCGGCTGAAGACGACAAGATTCAGGAGGCAGGAGCCCATTCCGGACCGCTGCCGTTCCGGACCGCCGCTGGACCCGCAGGTTATTTAAGTTATTTGGGGGGGGGTTCGGGAGGGTGGGGGATTTAATTTAAAGGGTCGGGGTGGGTTTTAGGGGGGTTTTAATGTGCCGGTTTTTCGATTTTTCGATTTTTCGATTTTTAACGATTTTTAACGATTTTTCACGATATTTTAACCCCCCAAACGGCAACAATACGATTCCCTCCCCCTCCCAGCCGAAATCGATCGTTAAGACGATCGAGGACACGATTCACATCCCTACGATACACGGCCTTGGAGATCCATCTTTCTTCATCACGAAGAAGAATCCTGAACTGGCAAGAGAGGTAGAAGGACGAATGAACCCCTTCGCAAGGTTCTCTTGGATGTACTCCATCATGGCCTTGGTCTCTGGAAGGGACAGAGGATAAGTAAGCCCTCGGGGAGGCGTGGTCCCAGACAGGAGTTCGATGGGACAATCAAATCTTCAAAGAGGTGGTAGAAGGTCCGCCTTTTGCTTTGAAAACACATCTTCAAAGTCAGTATAGGGAGCTGGTAAGCCTGAGGAGGTAGTTGCCAAAGAAACTACGGGTGGTGGCACCACTTTGCGTAGTGTTGTGAACCTTCTCTGCTGGATCCACTGCAGTGATCAATGTCCTCCACTGATTCTCTGACCTCAATCCGTCACCAGCAGCCACACTGAAACCGCTGGAGCAAGTGGTAATCCTGGTAGCCTTGACTTTCACCAGAGCAGTTATTTCACAGTTCCTTGGGAGTCCTCAAGCTCTGGACTCTGTCCCCCAGCATGGCTTGCCATGTTATCACCCCCCCCCCCCCCCCAATGCTCCCCAGTCAGGAACACAAGAAAACAAGGAAAATGGTCAGAAGGAGAACAGTTCCATAAGTGTTCAAGTCATTTTCTATTTCCCAGCACTGTGCAATTAGTCCCTCTCAGGGTTGAGAAAAAAACCAACCCTGAGAGGGACTAATTGCAACCCAAAACTCCCCTGTATGGAAATGTCTGCTGTTAGGCTTGCAACCCAAAACTCCCCTGTATGGAAATGTCTGCTGTTGGGCTTGTACTATGCCTATAACCATCCTGTTAGGGGATCCAGCACAATTCTCCCCTTCTCCCCTCTAGTTGTGACACGGGTAACTGTCTGCCTCAGCCCACATAAACAGCCAGCACTTTCTTTTACTAGTGGTATTCAAATAACAGGAAAAACCTTCCCAAATAAATTTACATTCTACTCTCCCTTTCACTCCTCCAACATTCACTCAGTTTCCATGCTGGAGAAAGAAGAGTCCTCTGTTAGCAGCTCCCAGTCCATATCCTCCTCTGTCTCTGACGAGCAGCTCTTCTCATAGTTTCTTTTCCACTCGGGCATCCCCTCCTCCTCCCACAGCATTGACTCAGCTGAATCAGATTGACTACCCTCAGATTCAGCTGCTGCCTCAGCCTCTCTGGACTTTGGCTTCCCTCTGCTGTTCTTGAATCCTGGGAGTTGTAGTTCTCCTTTGGTACCTGGGCGCCCCCTGCTGTTTAAACCTGAGATGGAGGTTTCTTCTTTTTACTAATGCTGGTTTTTCTATACCTCCAGGAAGGTTGCATGCCATTCCACTCATTACAGTAGACAAGTCTGGTGACAGGTGGAACCCCATTCCACCAGTTGGAATGACCCCCAATCAAATTGGGGAGAGTGACGTTGGAGCCAGGGTAGTCCTAAGACTACCAGATGAATGGAATTCTCCAGTACCAATAATTCAATCTCTTCAGTATGAAGGGCGCCAGTATGGAGTTGAACAGGTTCTGTGGACAAGGAAGTCTCTAGAGAAAGGGCTTTTATACCCAAAAGTTGAACTATATCCTTGAGGATATTGTTGCCTCCTGCTCCGGAATCCACCAGAGCAAGAACTGGAAAGGACTGGGAGTCCCAGATTAAAGTGACATGCACAGATAACTGAGGGGCTGGTTACGTAGCGCCCAAGTTCAGGACCCCAACTTAACTTAGGCCGGGACGTTTCCCGAACGGACCAGACAAGCCTGTAGGTAATAGCTGGGTGCTCCACAATACAAACACAGGCCTGTCTGTCTCTGCCGGAGGCGTTCTTCCAGGGACAGCCACCCACGGCCCAGCTGCATAGGTTCTTTCGTCTTGGCCACAAAAGAGACACTACCGGAGATGGGGCTGATTGCTGGTGGCGAATGGGAGAGAACCCGAGAGGGCTTCTTGGGCATCTGATTCTCCCGGTGACGCTCTTGGAGACGATGATCAATTTGGCCAGTTAGATCAATAAGATCCTCAAGAGAGGAGGGGAGCTCCCGAGCTGCCAATTCATCCTTCAGTTGCGGGGAGAGTCCATCCAGGTAGATAGCTCGCAGACAGTCTTCCTGCCAGGCGAGTTCTGAAGCTAAAGTCCGGAATTCAATTGTATAATCAAATAGGCTTTTTTGGCCTTGGCAAAGGTGTAGCAAATTAGTGCTTGCCACGGCATGACGCCCAGGATCATCAAAGGTCCACCAGAACACGGCCACAAATCGAGACAGTTCCTGTAGAAGGGAGTCCGATCGCTCCCACAAGGGTGAAGCCCAAGCTAGTGCCTTCCCTTCGAGACGAGACAAGATAAAGGTGACTTTTGTCAGTTCATCTTGAAATATGGAGGGTTGCAGAGCGATCTGCATGTAGCATTGGTTGATAAACCCTCTGCAGAGCTTGGAGTCACTGTTGAAACGAGGTGGAGACAGTAGGACTAACAAGGCTCTAAGAGTGCAAGGAGAAGGTTGTGGATGAGAAGAGGTCGGTCCAGGAACTGGGTTTCCAGATAGGGCATCAAACCAGGCATGGAGACACTCGTGAGAGGAGGCCAGTGCCTCGTGAAACTGTTGCTGTTCCTGTATCTTTGAGGCCAGGCCAGGGATAGCCTGGAGGGCACGTGGCTCCACCGAGTCCATGGCCTTTGCCACCTGTTGCTCTGGAGGTGGACCCTTGGGACAAGATGGGGTTGACGCAACCCATAGGAAGGGTCCTACGGGTCCCCACCTTCAACTGGCGCTTCTCCAATACCAGCCCTCGTTCCCCACGGGTTGAGCTTTTGGGTGCCAGGGCCGGCTGGGCTTAGGTGGGCTTCCGTGTGTCATCATCAATGGAAGGATCAAGGTCAGCCCAGAGGAAGCAGCAGAGGAGAGAAGAAGTCTGTACTGGACGAGGCGGAGTCCTGGAGACTCGGGCGCCAATAGAACCAAAGTCAGAAAGGGGGAGCCCAAGCAAGAACAAGCCAAAGCCTGAATAGGCCAAGTCCAGGATATAGACTGAAGAGGCGTCGTAAGGCAAGGTTGAGTCAGGGCCGGCAGCAATCTGGAAATGATGGCAAGCAAGGCTGAAGTCTGGACGAGGAGAGAGTCAAGAATATAGTCAATCGATGGAGAGGTCTAGGTCTAGAGAGAGGCAACAGAGTAGTCAGGCAATACAGAGGTCTGGGTCTGGAGAGAGGCAAGAGAGTAGTCAGGCAATGCAGATGTCTGGGTCTGGAGAGAGGCAATGGAGTGGTCAGGCGAAGCAGAGGTCTGAGCTTGGAGAGAGTCAATGGCGAAGTCAGGCAGAGGTCAAGGTCCGAGAAGACAATCTGAGGATAGGTTGAAGATCAGGGACACAGGAATTTATTTATTTATTTATTTAACATTTTTTTTGTATACCGTCGCTCAAAAGCCATCGAAGCGGTTCACAACAAGTAAAATTAAAACATCATATATAGTAAAATTAACATACAAAATAAAACTTAAAACTTAAAAACTATCCCTCTCTTACATAAAATTACAATTATACCTAAAATATTCCTAAAAACTTAGCTCTTATCATGTTCTACATCACTCCAGATTCTCCTTCAGTGAGTAAAAACATATTTAAAATCCTAATATAATCTTAAAAAACATAGCTCTGAACATATCTTACATCTTTCCAATATCCTCCTTCAGAGGGTCAGGCATGTCTAAAATTTATATATACTTCTATTAAGAGTAGAATCTTTGTATTATCTCATAAAGTATTACAGGCTGTCACTATATTCTAAAACATAGGAAACAACTTTGGTCTCAATATATTAAATTATACTGTATAGGTCTTGGTAAAGAACCAGGTCTTAAGCTCCCGCTGGAACTTCTTAAATGAGGAAACCAAGAACAGGAGTCAGCGAGGATCAGGAACCAGGCATGAGGAGAGACACTAGGAGGCAACGAGTACTCGACCAGCGAGGAGACCTGTTGAAAAGGTAATCCTAGGAAGCAGAGTCCGAGCTTAAGTACCGGAGCTCCGCTAATGTCATCATCTGGGGCCACGGGTTCGGTTCCCGCCACAAACCCTATTTAAGATACAGTGATCAGCACGCATCTAAGGAGGAGAGTGGCGCTGAGTAGTGGCGTTTCTCAGTGGGCCACGCGGAGAGGCCCGACGCGGAGCATTAGGAGCTGTAATTGAACTGGAGGCACCAGGATCTGTAACTGAGCCGGAGGCACCAGGGGTGGCCCGAGGATGAAGCCGGCGGCCTACCGCCGCCAGGGACGAGGGACCAGGCCATGGATTTACTTGAGAGAGGTGAGGGGGCCGAGCCGCGAGTTTGCTGCGGCCGGTACCCGTAACAAAGACTGTAAGATTGGGCAACCAAATGGCAGTGAAATGTAATGTGGACAAGTGCAATGTCTTGCATATAGGAAAAAATAACCCTTGCTCTAGTTACATGATATTAGGTTCCATATTAGGAGCCACCACCAAGGAAAGAGATCTAAGAACATAAGAACATGTCTTATGTTCTTATGTTCTAACATAAGAAATTGCCATGCTGGGTCAGACCAAGGGTCCATCAAGCCCAGCATCCTGTTTCCAACAGAGGTCAAAACCAGGCCACAAGAACCTGGCAATTACCCAAACACTAAGAAGATCTCATGCTACTGATGCAATTAATAGCAGTGGCTATTCCCTAAGTAAAATTGATTAAGAGCCATTAATGGACTTCTCCTCCAAGAACTTATCCAACTCTTTTTTGAAGCCAGCCACATCAACTGCACTAACCACATCCTCTGGCAACAAATTCCAGAGCTTCATTGTGCTTTGAGTGAAAAATAATTTTCTCCAATTAGTCTTAAATGTGCTACTTGCTAACTTCATGAAATGCCCCCTAGTCCTTCTATTATTCAAAAGTGAAAATAACCAAGTTACATCTACTCGTTCAAGACCTCTCATGATCTTAAAGACCTCTATCATATCCCCCCTCAGCTGTCTCTTCTCCAAGCTGAATAGGCATCATAGTGATGCTGATCTAGGCATCAAAGTGGATAATACCTTGAAATCATCAGCTCAGTGTGCTCCAGCACTCAAAAAAGCAAACAGAATGTTGGGAATTATTAGGAAGGGAATGGTTAATAAAACATTATTAGGAAGGGAATGGTTAATAAAACAGAAGCAACAGAAGCAAGAAACTTGTGAGGGAGTCGGTTGGACCATTAGATGACCGAGGGGTTAAAGGGGCTCTTAGGGAAGATAAGGCCATTGCAGAAAGACTAAATTAATTATTTGCTTCCGTGTTTACTAATGAGGATGTTGGGGAGATACCAGTTCCGAAGATGGTTTTCAGGGGTGATAAGTCAGACAAACTGAACGAACTGTGAACCTGGAAGATGTAGTAGGCCAGATTGACAAACTAAAGAGTAGCAAATCACCAGGAATGGATGGTGTGCATCCTAGGGTACTGAAGGAACTAAAAAATGAAATTTCTGATCAATTATTTAAAATATGTAACCTATCATTAAAATCATCCATTGTACCTAAAGACTGGAGGGTGGCCAATGTAACTCCAATATTTAAACAAGGTTCCAGGGGAGATCCAGGTAACTATAGACCAATGAGCCTGACTTCAGTGCTGGGAAAAATAGTGGAAACTATTCTCAAGATTAAAATCGAAGAGCATATAGAAAGACATGATTTAATGGAACATAGTCAACATTGATTTACCCAAGGGAATTCTTGCCTAACAAATCTGCTTCATTTTTTTGAAGGGGTTAATAAACATGTGGATAAAGGTGAACTGGTAGATGTAGTGCATTTGGATTTTCAGAAGGCATTTGACAAAGCCCCTCATGAGAGGCTTCTAGAAAAACTAAAAAGTCATGGGATAGGAGGCGAAGTCCTTTCATGGATTACAAACTGGTTAAAAGACAGGAAACAGAGAGTAGGATTAAATGGTCAATTTTCTCAGTGGAAAAGGGTAAACAATGGAGTGCCTCAGGGATCTGTACTTGGACCGGTGCTTTTCAATATATTTATTAGGGGTGTGCATTCGGATTGACCGCATTAGTAAAACGCAACTCATATTTTTTTTTTTACTTAAAAATTGATTCGACATAAACGATCGGATTTCCCACATATCGAACATAGATATGTTCGATATGTGGGAAATCGCGATTGTTGAGCCAAAATAAAAAATATAAACCCCTCACCATCCTTAATCCCCCCCCCCCCCCCCCGACTTACCACAACTCCCTGGTGATGGAGCGAGGAGTGAGGACGCCATTTCTGCAATCCTTGGCGAGAAGCATGTGACGTCGGCGGCACGTCGAGTGACGCCGGCGTCACGTGATTCCCGGCTCGTTCGCGCCGGACGGCTCGTTCGGCCCAAAAGAACTTTTGGCCAGCTTGGGGGGGCCTCCTGACCCCCCCAAGCTGGCCAAAGTTCTTTTTGGGCCGAACGAGCCGTCCGGCGCGAACGAGCCGGGAATCACGTGGCGCCGCGTCACTCAGACGCGACGTCACGTGATTCCCGGCAAGTTCGCGCCGGACGGCTCGTTCGGCGCGAACAAGCCGGGAATCACGTGACGCCGACGTCACGTGATTCCCGGCAAGTTCGAGCCGGACGGCTCGTTCGGCCCAAAAAGAACTTTTGGCCAGCTTGAGGGGGTCAGGAGGCCCCCCCAAGCTGGCCAAAAGTTCTTTTTGGCCGAACGAGCCGTCCGGCGCGAACTTGCCGGGAATCACGTGACGTCGCGTCTGAGTGACGCGGCGCCACGTGATTCCCGGCTCGTTCGCAGCCGGACGCTCGTTCGGCCAAAAAGAACTTTTGGCCAGCTTGGGGGGGTCAGGAGGCCCCCCCAAGCTGGCCAAAAGTTCTTTTTGGGCCGAACGAGCCGTCCGGCGCGAACGAGCCGGGAATCACGTGGCGCCGCGTCACTCGACGTGCCACCGACGTCACATGCTTCTCGCCAAGGATTGCAGAAATGACGTCCTCACTCCTCGCTCGATCACCAGGGAGTTGTGGTAAGTCTGGGGGGGGGATTAAGGAGGGTGAGGGGGTTTAATTTTTTTTTTTGCACATATGTACATATACCCAACTCATTGGATTTTTTTATGTCCATATTGGCCGCAAGTGGGACCCCCTTTCGGACATAAAAAATATGAACATAAAATTTTGCTCTGCACATCCCTAATATTTATAAATGATCTGGAAAGGAATACGATGACTGAGGTTATGAAATTTGCGGATGATACAAAATTATTCAGAGTAGTTATATCAAAAGCGAACTGTGATATATTACAAGAGGACCTTGCAAGACTAGAAGATTGGGCATCCAAATGCAGATGAAATTTAATGTGGACAAGTGCAAGGTGTTGCATATAGGGAAAAATAACCCTTACTGTAGTTACACGATGTTAGGTTCCATATTAGGAGCTACCACCCAGGAAAAAGATCTAGGCATCATAGTGGATAATACTTTAAAATCGTCGGCTTAGTGTGCTGCAGCAGTCAAAAAAGCAAACAGAATGTTAGGAATTATTAGAAAGGGAATGGTTAATAAAACGGAAAATGTCATAATGCCTCTGTATCGCTCCATGGTGAGACCGCACCTTGAATACTGTGTACAATTCTGGTCGCCGCATCTCAAAAAAGATATAGTTTTAATGGAGAAGGTACAGAGAAGGGCTACCAAAATGATAAAGGGGATGGAACAGCTCCCCTATGAGGAAAGGCTGAAGAGGTTAGAGCTGTTCAGCTTGGAGAAGAGATGGCTGAGGGGGATATGATAGAGGTCTTTAAGATCATGAGAAGTCTTGAATGAGTAGATGTGACTCGGTTATTTACACTTTCGAATAATAGGAGGACTAAGGGGCATTCCATGAAGTTAGCAAGTAGCACATTTAAGACTAATCGGAGAAAATTATTTTTCACTCAACGCACAATAAAGCTCTGGAATTTGTTGCCAGAGGATATGGTTAGTGCAGTTAGTGTAGCTGGGTTCAAAAAAGGTTTGGATAAATTCTTGGAGGAGAAGTCCATTAATGGCTATTAATCAAGTTTACTTAGGGAATAGCCACTGCTATTAATTGTATCAGTAGCATGGGATCTTCTTAGTGTTTGGTAATTGCCAGGTTCTTGTGGCCTGGTTTGGCCTCTGTTGGAAACAGGATGCTGGGCTTGATGGACCCTTGGTCTGAACCAGCATGGCAATTTCTTATGTTCTTATGTTCTTAGAAAATGTCATAATGCCTCTAAATTGCTCCATGGTGTGACTGCACCTTGAATACTCTGTACAGTTCTGGTTGCTGCATCTTAAAAAAGATATAGTTGCAATGGAGAAGGTACAGAGAAGGGCAATCAAAATGATAAAGGGAGTGGAACAGCTCCCCTATGAGGAAAGATTGAAGAGGTTAGGGCTGTTCAGCTTGGAGAAGATATGGCTGAGGGGGGATATGATAGAGGTCTTTAAGATCATGAGAGGTCTAGAACGGGTAGATGTGAATCAGTTATTTTCTCTTTTGGATAATAGAAGGACTAGGGGGCACTCCTTGAAGTTAGCATGGGGCACATTTAAAACTAATCGGAGAAAGTTCTTTTTCATTCAATGCACAATTAAACTCTGGAATTTGTTGCAGGGGATGTGGTTAGTGCAGTTAGTGTAGCTGTGTTTAAAAAAGTTTTGGATAAGTTCTTGGAGGAGAAGTCCATTACCTGCTATTAATTAAGTTGTCTTTGAAAATAACCACTGCTATTACTAGCATCAGAAGCATGGGATAGACTTATTTTTTGGGTACTTTCCAATTTCTTATGGCCTGAATTGGCCTGTGTTGGAAACAGGATGCTGGGCTTGATGGACTCTTGGTCTGACCCAGTATTGCATGTTCTTATGTTCTTATTATTCAGAAAACCAAAATAATCATCTTATCAAATGTCAAATGTCCATCGATTGACTTCCCTAGTTCACTCATGTTCTAGGGAACATGTATTCCGATCTCACATAATTTAATAATTTACTGAGTCTTTATTGACTCTATCTATAAAGATTCAGATTAAAGCTGAGATACAAAGATCTTTTTGCAAGCTAAGGATCTTGCAACATCTGTGTTGTTTGCATGAGAAATCAGTTTCCGGTTTGTGCTGCAAGCTCTTATTCTGAATGGTTTGGACTAGTGTGACTCCCTGCATCTGGGCCATCCAGCTGCTTCTGTCCTGGTGTTAGTCTAAGATAATGCAAAACTCTTATTCTGAATGGTTTGGACTAGTGCGACTCCCTGTATCTGGGCCATCCAGCTGCCTCTGTCCTGGTGTTAGTCTAAGATAATGCAAGCTCTTATTCTGAATGGTTTGGACTAGTGTGACTCCCTGTATCTGGGCCATCCAGCTGCCTCTGTCCTGGTGTTAGTCTAAGATAATGCAAAACTCTTATTCTGAATGGTTTGGACTAGTGCGACTCCCTGTATCTGGGCCATCCAGCTGCCTCTGTCCTGGTGTTAGTCTAAGATAATGCAAGCTCTATTTATGCTGATGATGTACAAATCATTTTCCCTTTCTCAGACACCATCCAAACTGCTCTACACAGCTGGGAATCCTGTCTTTCCTCTATCAACCAACTCCTAAAGGACATGCACCTAGCTCTTAATTCCAACAAAACTGAGCTTTTAATCATATCTAATAAGCAACCGCTCCCTGTCATCCCTCCTGCCTACTCTGCTACCAACTTCCCATCACACACTCGTAACCTAGGAGTTATTATTGATAATCACCTTTCATTCAAACCATTCATCAAATCCATCATAAAGGACTGCTACTTTAAACTTCAAACAATAAAGAAGCTCAGACCCTTACTACATCTCAAGGATTTCCGTACAGTCCTCCAAGCTATTATTTTATCGAAGGTTGACTATTGTAATGCGCTATTGCTTGGCATTCCTGCAATACACACCAGACCACTCCAACTCCTTCAAAATGCCGCCGCTCGGATTCTGTCAAACACAAAGAAAAGAGATCACATCACCCCCACACTCATGGAACTACACTGGCTCCCTATACAGTCACAAATTCTTTATAAAACTCTCTCGATCATACACAAGAGTCTATTAAACTCCAATCTCAACTGGCTTAACCCCCCCCCCCCCCTCTTACCCCGTACCTCCAAGAGACCTACCCGCCCAGCCCTCCAAGGAACACTCCATGCCCAATCTATCAAACCTTTTAAAACTCTCCTCCACCATTAACAGAGCTTTTTCCCTTGCCGGCCCCACCATATGGAACTCACTGCCCCATGATATTCGCATTGAGACCTATACCCCCGCCTTCAAAAAGAAACTTAAAACCTGGCTCTTCCAGCAAGCCTACTCCATCTCACCCCCTATTACTTAATTTCCTCCTACGAATGTTATTCTGATATCCTGGTATGAACGCCTTTATGCCTGTTGACTTTGTACTGTGCACTAATTTGTATATAGTTATTGTTATAGTTCAATCCCATAGCATATCCCCATAGCATTTACTCATTGATGTTTGTATTTTATGTAAGGGCTCCTCCCAAAAATTATTCATATGTTGCCTAGTTTACTATGTTAACTGTTATATGTAAGGGCTCTGCCCAATGGTTTTTTGTTCACTGTAAACCGATGCGATGTGCGAACGGTCATCGGTATAAAAGAAACGTTAAATAAATAAATAAATAAATAAATAAATTGTGTGACTCCCTGTATCTGGGCCATCCAGCTGCTTCTGTCCTGGTGTTAGTCTAAGATAATGCAAAACTCTTATTCTGAATGGTTTGGACTAGTGTGACTCCCTGTATCTGGGCCATCCAGCTGCCTCTGTCCTGGTGTTAGTCTAAGATAATGCAAAACTCTTATTCTGAATGGTTTGGACTAGTATGACTCCCTGTATCTGGGCCATCCAGCTGCCTCTGTTCTGGTGTTAGTCTAAGATAATGCAAAACTCTTATTCTGAATGGTTTGGACTAGTGTGACTCCCTGTATCTGGGCCAACCAGCTGCCTCTGTCCTGGTGTTAGTCTAAGATAATGCAAAACTCTTATTCTGAATGGTTTGGACTAGTGTGACTCCCTGTATCTGGGCCATCCAGCTGCCTCTGTCCTGGTGTTAGTCTAAGATAATGCAAAACTCTTATTCTGAATGGTTTGGACTAGTGTGACTCCCTGTATCTGGGCCATCCAGCTGCCTCTGTCCTGGTGTTAGTCTAAGATAATGCAAGCTCTTATTCTGAATGGTTTGGACTAGTGTGACTCCCTGTATCTGGGCCATCCAGCCTCCTCTATCAGAGTGTTACAGTCTAAGATAGTGCAAAACTCTTATTCTGAATGGTTTGGACTAGTGCGACTCCCTGTATCTGGGCCATCCAGCCTCCTCTATCAGAGTGTTACAGTCTAAGATAGTGCAAAACTCTGCTGCATGAAACCTCATGATCACGCTACTCGTGGACTAAGAGCACTGCACTGGCTCCCAATATATCGGCACATCTAGTACAAAGTAGTGTCCCTTATCCAGAAGCTAAATAAAATAGCCACAGGTCCCCCGTTTACTATGAATCTATAAACTGCCTGGAGCTTTGTGCTCAGCTAACATCCACCATGCAAAATTGCACATCTCACACTGACAAGCGAGAGAGTTTTCTTGGTTGCTGGGCTCTGCTTATGGAACTCTCTGCCAGAAGCCCTTTGTACGATCATTTGCCCAAAAGGACTTCAAGAAGGCACATAAGCCCTACTTATTTCATCAAGCCTTTGAGACCATCGTGTCTTGATTCTTGAATGTCATCAAAGTGGCTGGGATTCCTCTGTCTGTTTGCCATCTTGTTTTGCATTTTTATTTTATATCTCTTATGTGTATACCAGTACGTAATCCACTTCAAACAGATTCTTTGTATGTAGCAGAATATTAATCATTTTAAATAAATGAATAACGCATGCAAATTCAATGTAAATAAAATAATGCGGCTGACTTACAACCTTTTCTGCCACATTATTGTATCTGCAGCTGCTATGAAAAGGTTATTGTAGTGGATGAGCACCGAGGCCCTAATGCGGGTCCCTGTGCTCCTGCACTAGAATGAAAGGCCCATGCAGCCCAATACTACTCCTCCTCCCCCCAAAAAGATTTAATAAAGGCCACCTGGGGTCTTACTAGACCTCCATCCCCCCTGCCCAAACCCCTCCCCATTACATCCAGACCCCCCTTTAATCAACCATACTCCGATGTGTCACCTCCCCCCTCCCCAGACCCGCTCAAACCCCCTACGTTTAAAGAAGTAATTGGTGGAGAATGGGTGGTAGGGGAAGCCTCCTAGCCCAGGACTACTTGGTGCAATTTTTACGCATCACGTGGAAGGGGCAAAGACCGCTCAGCAGCAATTTTGGGAAATTGTACTGAACGGGCTGAGGATTAGGGGGCATGCCGAGCCCTCTCCTGTCTACCAATGACTTTTTTATAGGTGGGGGGGGGGGGATTGGAGAAGTCGGGGTGGAAGCTCTCGCACACCAGGGTAATTTTGGGGGATTAGGGGAAGAGGCTTTGTATTTATTGGAAAGGGGATTGCGGGGCGGCTCTTGGGGTGGGCGTTTTGATTAAAGGATTAATCTTGTATTGGCCGTGGAGTTTGGATGTGATTGGGACAGGCTTGAGCAGGGGGTGGGACACTGCTATGTAGCACTTTCTATTTATTTTTACACTTTATTGAATGCAGGCCCTTAGGTAGAGAGGATCTAGTAAGATCCCCGGTGGCTTTTTTTAAACTTTGGAGGGGCTCATTTGGACGGCATGGAGGCCACCATTCTGTGCTTACCAGGCCCAGCCATGTTCCTTTGTCTCCCAAACGTTTTCTGTCAGGCAAAGGTTCAGAGCGTTACCGCTGTGATATTTTGTTGGGGAGGGCCAAAATCTAGAGAGACTATGCCCTGGGATATTGGGCCCCACCCACAATAAACAAATCATTACTTTGTGAATCTGGGCTTTCACCAGCTAAACGGTGCTGAACTTGGGCTCTGTGAGGTCCATATTCAGATAACTCAGAAGTTATCTGCCTAAATGAATATCTGGGCACTTCTCTGGATAATTTAGGGGCATTCTTGGGGTGTAACAGGGAGGAGCTGAGTTAGGCGCTACAGCAAGTTGCTACTTCTCCTGATGAGGAGCAAAAGGTAAAATAAAAAACTGGGGGTCAGGTAGGATAGGGAGAGGGGGCGAGGGAGGAAACTCAGTTAGGTGGGGTGAAAAGTTCCCTACCAGTCCACTCCTTAGTTGAGAGGCCTGATCTCATTGCCATGTGTACTTTTACAAAATGTGCCACCTACACATGCACACGTGGATTATAAAATCCGGCACGTGGCCCACAGAGTTTATAACATACGTGAGCCGGCGTGTGCATGTTATAAAATCTGCGCGGCCATGTGTGCGCACCGGGAAGCACCAGGAAGCACCGGGAAGCGCACTCACATGGACGCGCACGCTCACCTTGTAAAATCTCCCCCTAAGTCTACTTAATAGCAGGATATGGACTTCTCCTCTAAGAATTTGTCCAAACTTGTTTTAAACCCAGCTATGCTAACTGCCTTTACCACACCCTCTGGCAATGAATTCCAGAGCTTAATCATGCGCTAAATGAAAAATAATTTTCTATGATTAGTTTTAAATGTGCTACTTGCTAACTTCATGAAGTCCCACTAGTCCTTCTATTATACGAAAGAGTAAATTACCAATTCCCATCTACCTGTTCTAGACCTCTCATGATTTTAAACACCTCTATCATATCCCCCCTCGGTCGTCTCTTCTCCAAGCTAAACAACTCTAACCTCTTTGGCCTTTTCTCATGAGGGAACCATTCCATATTCCTTATCATTTTGGTCACCCTTCTTTAGTGTAATTATATCTTTTTTGAGATATGACAACCAAAATTGGATATAGCATTCAAGGTGTGGTCTCACCATGGAGCGATACAGAGGCATTATGACATTTTCCGTTTTATTCACCATTCCCTTTCTAATAATTCCCAACATTCTGTTTGCTTTTTTGACTGCCGCAGCACACTGCACCGACGATTTCAATGTGTTATCCACTATGACACCTAGATCTCTTTCTTGGCTTGTAGCACCTAATATGGAACCCAACATTGTATAATTATAGCATGGGTTATTTTTCCCTATATGCATCACCTTGCACTTATCCACATTAAATTTCATCTGCCATTTGGATGCCCAATCTTCCAGTCTCGCACGATCCTCCTGCAATTTATCACAATCCACATTGTTCTAATGCTTTGCTATGGAAGTGGAATTCAGGGCTTTTTGTCACTGGGAGCAGATAGGGATGCTGTCATATAAAACAATTAATTTAGAGATTTACCACTAATTAAATCAAGCTAAGGCCCAGTAAGATGGAATGGAAGGGGCAGAAGAGGTGCAGGTGGTGAAAGATGAGAGGCGAGAATAGAGACAGCTGAGAGACAGCGGGGGGGCTCTGAGTGAAGGAGAAACAAGTTGTGGTAAGAGGAGCGTGAGATGAGTGGGAAAGAAGTGGAAAGTAACTTAGAAAAGGGAATCGAAAGTGAAAAAAATCCTGCAATAAAAGGAAAAAGGAACTGCATACAATATGCTGTCAAAATATTCCAGTTTTGCTACTGGATCGAAGTTCAAACAACTGTTCTCAGGTGCTTTGTGCACCACTTTAAATGGAGGCGGTTTTACCAAAAATGTTTAAACCTTGGCCACCGAATCTCCTCCTGCAGGATAGAGGGGGCCTTGGAAACAAGGCTTATTAACTGCTTCCAGTAACCTCCTGTACCTGAGACCCAACACTTCCACTAACCTCCTGTACCTGAGACCCAACACTTCTAGTAACCTCCTGTACCTGAGACCCAACACTTCCACTAACCTCCTGTACCTGAGACCCAAAACTTCTAGTAACCTCCTGTACCTGAGACCCAACACTTCTAGTAACCTCCTGTACCTGAGACCCAACACTTCCACTAACCTCCTGTACCTGAGACCCAACACTTCTACCAACCTCCTGTACCTGAGACCCAACACTTCCAGTAACCTCCTGTACCTGAGACCCAACACTTCCACTAACCTCCTGTACCTGAGACCCAACACTTCCACTAACCTCCTCTACCTGAGACCCAACACTTCCAGTAACCTCCTGTACCTGAGACCCAACACTTCCACTAACCTCCTGTACCTGAGACCCAACACTTCCAGTAACCTCCTCTACCTGAGACCCAACACTTCCAGTAACCTCCTGTACCTGAGACCCAACACTTCCACTAACCTCCTGTACCTGAGACCCAACACTTCCAGTAACCACCTCTACCTGAGACCCAACACTTCCACTAACCTCCTGTACCTGAGACCCAACACTTCTACCAACCTCCTGTACCTGAGACCCAACACTTCCAGTAACCTCCTGTACCTGAGACCCAACACTTCCACTAACCTCCTGTACCTGAGACCCAACACTTCCAGTAACCTCCTGTACCTGAGACCCAACACTTCCACTAACCTCCTGTACCTGAGACCCAACACTTCCAGTAACCTCCTCTACCTGAGACCCAACACTTCTACTAACCTCCTGTACCTGAGACCCAACACTTCCAGTAACCTCCTCTACCTGAGACCCAACACTTCCAGTAACCTCCTGTACCTGAGACCCAACACTTCTACTAACCTCCTGTACCTGAGACCCAACACTTCCACTAACCTCCTGTACCTGAGACCCAACACTTCCAGTAACCACCTCTACCTGAGACCCAACACTTCCAGTAACCTCCTGTACCTGAGACCCAACACTTCTACTAACCTCCTGTACCTGAGACCCAACACTTCCAGTAACCTCCTGTACCTGAGACCCAACACTTCTAGTAACCACCTCTACCTGAGACCCAACACTTCCAGTAACCTCCTGTACCTGAGACCCAACACTTCTACTAACCTCCTGTACCTGAGACCCAACACTTCCAGTAACCTCCTGTACCTGAGACCCAACACTTCCACTAACCTCCTGTACCTGAGACCCAACACTTCTAGTAACCTCCTGTACCTGAGACCCAACACTTCCACTAACCTCCTGTACCTGAGACCCAACACTTCCAGTAACCTCCTGTACCTGAGACCCAACACTTCCACTAACCTCCTGTACCTGAGACCCAACATTTCCACTAACCTCCTGTACCTGAGACCCAACACCTCCAGTAACCTCCTCTACCTGAGACCCAACACTTCCAGTAACCTCCTGTACCTGAGACCCAACACTTCTACCAACCTCCTGTACCTGAGACCCAACACTTCCACTAACCTCCTGTACCTGAGACCCAACACTTCCAGTAACCACCTCTACCTGAGACCCAACACTTCCAGTAACCTCCTGTACCTGAGACCCAACACTTCCACTAACCTCCTGTACCTGAGACCCAGCACTTCTACTAACCTCCTGTACCTGAGACCCAACACTTCCAGTAACCTCCTCTACCTGAGACCCAACACTTCCAGTAACCTCCTGTACCTGAGACCCAACACTTCTACTAACCTCCTGTACCTGAGACCCAACACTTCCAGTAACCTCCTGTACCTGAGACCCAACACTTCCACTAACCTCCTGTACCTGAGACCCAACACTTCCCTGGCTCTTAGCAGCTTGTTAGATGATTTTAGTATTATCCTAAATTTACTTTTGTGCCTGGCTTCACTGAGGGGGGGGGGGAGCTTTATCTTTCTAGCTCCTCTGACAAGGGGACTTTCTTGTGCCAGTGAGTAATCTCCTCTGCTCTCTAATGGATTATTCACACATCTGAGAATGCTGTTAAGATGTTACTGAAGTGAAATGCGATTCCAGTCCTAGCAATTACCTGCTACTTCTATTTCCTATTTTAGTCTCCTGGGAGAACAACTGCCCATTAGCAACTGAGGATGGAAGAAGCAGTTGTAAATCTTAAAAGCAGTGATAAGATTATGGAACTTGCATGTAAAATCCAAAGCCTTGAAGCTGAACGTGAAATAATAAGGAGATTTGTATGGTTCTTCCGCTTTCCAGATGGCATGGGGGAAGAGGACATTGCAGGATTCAAACTGAGTGACAAGGAGCTAGTTAAATGTCAGACATCGTATGTTCATGTTGATATGTGGAATGCAGAATGTAGGAAGCACATTTCAATTTCTCTATGTTGAGGGTAAAATTGCAGTCATGATGGTCCCTCTCTCTTTGCAAGACTAAATCCATGTGTCAGGGCCATGTGGTTCTCCCACCAGACCCACCCAGACCCCGTATGCCAAGGGCTGATATTTATACAACTCAGACATTTTGTGCGCTTGGATCCTAATGTTTTAACATGCTGGCTCATCATTTTCCCAGTGCCTATTCATATATTCTATTTACGGATATTGAATATGCTATAAGGAAATTTTAATATGAGAAAGCAATGTTAACGTTTTTCTTTAAAGGAAAATGATATAGACTGACCATAGGCTGTTCTCATATTAAATGTGGTAAATTATCTTTCAGATTTAAGGCAGGGAGGACATTTAAACTGAGCCCTCATACTAAACTCCTGAGAGACCCAGTCTACAGCATTGCACAGTTGGGTGTCGAAGGGGGTGTAGGATGAGTTTACTCATTTTCTTTTAAATGGGATGATTATTTTGAAATGTGAAGTGTTACATTTCTTTTTAAATGCATCAATCTAGAATTTGTTATATAGGAAACCATAGCCTGCATAGTTAGATCTGCAGCAAACCTTGAATTCCAAAGCAAGTAACCGTTACGGTCCCAGGCCGTGCCCTGCTCCCTTCACCTACCTTGGGGCCGGCCCGGGCCGCTGGAACCTCTCTCCAGCCGGCAAGGCCCAGGCTTAGCCTCTGCCACAGGGCCGGTGCAAGGGGATTTGGTGCCCTAGGCGAGCCTTCTCCCTTGCGCCACCCCCCCCCGGTCTCGGCCCCGACTCCTACCTCATTCTCGATCACGCCTGCCGACTGTGGTTTTCTGGGTCGCGAGCAGGTTGGGCACTGCTCACGGCCGCCAAATCTCCACTCCTCTTTGCCACCGCTTGCGGCCCCATAAGGCTCGTACCCGGTAGCGCACCAAGGGTCTCCGGCACCCGGGGGCCAATGCATGTGTGAGCCTCTCCAGCATCCCCCCTTAATCCAATTGTACTAATGCTTAAGGTCACAGAAAATCAGTGGCATCTCTAGACAGAAGAATTGTTGGGGGGGGGGGGGGGGGGGAGTCAAAATGACATTTCCTCATCACACCCACCTCTATAGCATGGATCCTGCTTTCAAATTGGTTATAAAAAAAAAAAAGTGTTAATAAAAAAGTCCAAAGGGTCTTCTGCGTAATTTTTAAAAGCTGGCCAGTTTCACACTATAAAATTATTGATAGCCTCATTCAACTAATTCTATATGGCTATGAGAGTGAAGACTGGAATATATAAAGGAAGGGGCAGAATGTCAATATAAATCCTGCACCTCCAGTTCTGTAACTCTGTGCATCCACTGAAATTCCCCCAAACAATGGAGCTTGGATGTTTCCCTTACAGCTCATCATACTAAAAGATATTTTCAAATTCTGGTGTCACCTCACAGTAACAGCAGCACAAACACCTTCCACTGCCAAGCACATTGTGAACTAACACAAAACCTCGCAAAAAAGGCACTCAAAATCTATACTGCAATCCCATTGTAACATAACAGTAATAACACCAAGGACTCAAACAACAATAACCCTACCTGTGAAAAAGCAAGGGTAAATATTACACTGAGTCCTAGAATACCAATACACCACCAACTGAGGAAACAAAACAAACCAGATTGCTATAGATCCCTATACAGACACTATATGCTAGCAGAATCTCTCATCATGGTCATACACACAGAGCAGAGACAGACCTCTCATCAAATACAGAATAAAGCCACATAAAGTATAAACAGAAATGTGCAGACAAAAACTGAACTGTAAAACACATCATGCCAGATGCTATACAGTGTAACAATGGAAAACCAAAAATTTCACCATTCCTCGTGAAACAAATCAATAAAATCAAGATATATAAATCATTAATAATAATTATAAAATCATACAAATAAAGGGGCGGATTTTCAGAGCCCTGCTCGCGTAAATCCGCCCAAAACCGGGCGGATTTACGCGAGCAGGGCCCTGCGCGCCGGGAAGCCTATTTTACATAGGCCTCCCGGCGCGCGCAGAGCCCCGGGACTCGCGTACGTCCCGGGGTTCTCGGAGGGGGGCGTGTCGGGGGGCGGGGCCGGAGCGCGCGGCGTTGCGGGGGCGTGTCGGCAGCGTTTTGGGGGCGGGTACGGGGCGTGGCTACGGCCCGGGGGCGTGGCCGCGCCCTCCGTACCCGCCCCCAGGTCGCGGCCCGGCGCGCAGCAGGCCCGCTGGCGCGCGGGGATTTACGTCTCCCTCCGGGAGGCGTAAATCCCCCGACAAAGGTAAGGGGGGGGTGTAGACAGGGCCGGGTGGGTGGGTTAGGTAGGGGAAGGGAGGGTAAGGTGAGGGGAGGGCAAAGGAAAGTTCCCTCCGAGGCCGCTCCGATTTCGGAGCGGCCTTGGAGGGAACGGGGGGAGGCAGCGCGGCTCGGCGCGCGCAGGCTATACAAAATCGATAGCCTTGCGCGCGCCGATCCAGGATTTTAGTGGATACGCGCGGCTCCGCGCGTATCTACTAAAATCCAGCGTACTTTTGCTTGAGTCTGATGCGCAAGCAAAAGTAGGCTGATCGCGCTTCTTTTAAAATCTACCCCAAAATAATTTCAAAACAGCTGATGAATAGAATATCCAATAATTAAAGACTCATGCAAATTTTGAAAGCTTTACCAAACACCAATAAAATATTTCAAACAGCAGACACATCACATACTACCCAATAATTAAAATGATAGTCAATCAAGAAAAATGAACTTAAAAAGCCACCTTTACTTACCCTCTCCAGCAGTTCTCCTACTCCTTTCCCTTGCAGGCCACACCAGAAGCAGCAGTAGCTGCTGAAGCTGTCCTCACAGTCCTCTTCCTTAGGGACCATAACCAGTCTCTTCTCTCTCTCACACACACACACACCAGTCACACCCTCAGGACCAGTTTCTGTCTTTCACACACCAATCATCTCCCCAACCAGTCTCTCTCTATCTCACACACACAAGCACATACATACCAGTCATCTCCCTGATCAGTCTCTCACACACACACACACACACACACACACACACACACGTCACCTCTCTGGCTAGTCTCTCTCAATCACACAATGCTCTCGCTCTCTCTTACTTACACACAGGCTTTCACTCACACACATGCTCTCTCTATTTCACTTACACACAAGCTCTCAATCACACACATGTTCTATCTCACTTACAAACAGGCTCAATCACACACATGCTCTCTCTCACAGCCACAAGCCAGCCAAAAACATGCTCCATCTCTCTCGCACACACACAATGACACACACAAGCACCCTCCGATTCACATATACACCACACATACAGAAGCACCCTCCCTGTCTCATATACACATTACACTCTCACAGAAGCACCTTGCTTTCAGACTTGCAGCATTTTTCACTTTTACTAAAAGTGAAAGTGATGATCCCAACTGTTAAATAAGAAAACCACATTCCTATCAGAAGGCAAAATTACACCCTTCCTTCAGGTTCTGTCCTTCCAAGGGACAGCCACCCACACAGTACAGCTTCTCTTGTTTTATGCTTTCAGACAATAAAGCAAGTGTCTTTCTTCAAACTATCAGTCATATGATTATTCATGTGGGAGATATGGAACAGAAAGACATCCTTAGTCAGCTTCCCTTTTAAATGGGAAGATTCCAGTCTTAGTCATTTAAAAATATACATTTTCTAAAGGCTTAAAAAAAAAAAGCAAAACCATTTTAGGTTCTATTCTAGTCTTCATGCTTAAATTATGCTTAAAAAAAAAAAAAAACCCACCTGGCATCAGTATCTTAAATTTGTGATTTTGCTGAGATGAACATTTTAAATACTTTAATTATTTTTTGCTTTAGTATTAGTCTCTACCCACTTTAACACATTGAAATCATCGGTGCAGTGTGCTGCGGCAGTCAAAAAAGCAAACAGAATGTTGGGAATTATTAGAAAGGGAATGGTTAATAGAACGGAAAATGTCATAATGCCTCTATATTGCTCCACGGTGAGACCGCACCTTGAAAACTGTGTACAATTCTGGTCACCGCATCTCAAAAAAGATATAATTGCGATGGAGAAGGTACAGAGAAGGGCTACCAAAATGATAAGGGGAATGGAACAGCTCCCCTATGAGGAAAGACTAAAGAGATTAGGACTTTTCAGCTTGGAGAAGAGACGACTGAGGGGGGATATGATAGAGGTGTTTAAAATCATGAGAGGTCTAGAACGGGTAGATTTGAATCGGTTATTTACTCTTTTGGATAGTAGAAAGACTAGGGGGCACTCCATGAAGTTAGCATGGGGCACATTTAAAACTAATCGGAGAAAGTTCTTTTTTACTCAACGCACAATTAAACTCTGGAATTTGTTGCCAGAGAATGTGGTTCGTGCAGTTAGTATAGCTGTGTTTAAAAAAGGATTGGATAAGTTCTTGGAGGAGAAGTCCATTACCGGCTATTAAGTTCACTTAGAGAATAGCCACTGCCATTAGCAATGGTTACATGGAATAGACTTAGTTTTTGGGTACTTGCCAGGTTCTTATGGCCTGGATTGGCCACTGTTGGAAACAGGATGCTGGGCTTGATGGACCCTTGGTCTGACCCAGTATGGCATTTTCTTATGTTCTTATGTTCCAAATCAAAACAAATGGGAACTTATAGATACATTTTAAATTATAGCCTAAATGAAGGTATCAGCAAGCCTGTCATTGTTTCAACCGAAACCAACTGGTCTTCTCGATCATTCACCTTCACATTTTATTACACTCTATATATTTTTTAGAATTTTTTCAAAATCATATATGGACTGTGGTTTATATTTTAAGAAAATAATGATTTTGAAAAAATTCTAAAAAATATATCGAGTGTAATAAAATGTGAAGGTGAATGATCGAGAAGACTGGTCCTAATTAGATCATACAAAGTATCTGCCACAAAGACTACCTCTGATTCTACCTTGGCAGTTTCCACATCTGCTCGGTGTCTACTTCATCTTTACCTCCATGTCCTTGCTGCAGCCAGTTCACCATTGCTCTAGTGACATATCCACCACATATCGCCACCAGCAGAGATAGATGGACAATCTTAATGGACCACTTTAGGAAACATTCTGTTTTCCCATCCTGTGCCTCCTTCAGGGCTGCACCTCCTTCTACTGGAATTGTGGTTTTCCTTGTCAATGCTGTGACCGAAGCATCCACTTTTGGATCTTTAAGTAATTTTTCTATCTTCTTTTATTGCAGTAGATATAATCTCTCCAGTGGTGTAGTAAGCAGGGAGCGAGGGGAGCGGTCCACCCCAGGTGACAACAGGGGGAGGGGTGCCATTGATGCCAGCATATATGAAGGTTCTGTGGTGGCGTGAAATAATGTTCTTTTGGGGTTCCCACTCCCCAACAGCAAAAACTAGGTCCTGAGGCAGATGAACAGGCTCTGCAGTGCCCCCAGCCTTTCCCTGGAGCCAGCGGTAGATGAAGAGGCTCTGCGGTGCAGCTGTCGTTTTCCTGGAGATGATGGCAGACAAAGAGGCCAAAATGTGTGTGAGAGAGCAAGAGATTGGTCCTGTGACAGTGAATACCTGTGTATGAGAGGGTGTGTGTGTGTTTGAAAGGGTGTGTATATATGAGGTGTGTGTGTATATGAGAGGGTGTATGAGTGTGTATGAAAGGATGTGTATGAGTGTTTGAGGGGTGTGTGTGTGTATGTGTGTCTGAGAGGATGTATGGGGGTGAATTGTATGGCATGGCAGATATTAACATAAGCTTGCTGGGCAGACTGCATGGATGCTTTTCTCTCGTCATTTCTATGTTTCTATGTTTAAGAGAGGGTGTGTGTGTGTATGAAAAAGCCTGTGTGTGTATGTGTGTATGAAAGGGTGCCTGTGTGTGTATATGAGAGGGTGCCTGTGTGAATGTGAGGGTATATATGTGTGTATATGAGAGGGTGCCTGTGTGAATGTGAGGGAATGTGTGTGTGTGTATGTATGAGAAGCTACCTATGTGTGTGTATGAGAGGGTGCCTCATTGCGTGTGAGGGTATGTGTGTGTGTGTGTGTGTGTATGAGAGGGTGCGTGTGTGTATAAGTGGGCCTATGTGTATGTCTATGAGTGCCTGTGTGAGTTTCTGAGAGAAGGTGTGCCTGTGCCTGCGCGGGTGTCTGTGAGGGAGAGTGCTTGTACCTGCATATATGTGTGGGTGAGAAGGGTTAAAATCTGTGCACCCTCCAATTCATGACAATCTCAGGATGACTAGAAATCTAAAGTTTTCAAGTATGGAGAGCAAAAGATTTTTATTTTTATCCTTGTTAGTTTCAGTTATTGGATGTGATGTGTCTGCTATTTTGAAATATTTTACTAATGTTTGGTAATTCTATTCATCAGCTGTTTTGATATATATATATATATATATATTTTTAGTATGGTTTTACTATTCTGATTGATTTATATTTCTTGATTGTATTGTTTTGAGGAATAGTGATGTTCTGCTCTTCCATTGTTGTACTGCAGACAGAATCTGACTTGTTATGGTTTCCAGGTCAGTTTTTGTGTGCGTGTGTGTGTGTGTGTGTGTGTGTAAGTGTGTGCGTATGTTAGTGTGCGTGGGTGAGAGATAGAGGATGAGAGTAAATGGTGTATTCCTCTGCTGTATAAGCTCTGACCACCATTTTAGGATGTGGATTTTTCTGTTTCCTTCCCAAGAGCAGAATTTTCAGGGCTTTCCCTTGTTTTTCTAAATTGATTTAAGTTGTTGAACCTGCATGGAGATTTTCAGTTACTTTAGATATGGGACTTAATTCCACCCTCCCTATCTATTCAGCTTTTAAGTTCCTGAACCTATCACTGAGAAGGAAGCTGCAAATCTTCAGTATGCAGAGGAGGGATGACCTACAACTGTGAGAGGGGAGAAAGGGTTTGGGATGGACCCCACTATAGAGCCCATGAATATGGAAGATGAGTAACAGGAGGGAGAAGAGGAAACTACCTGGTGCAATTCAGAGGGGAAAACCTCATGGCGAGGTAGGAAAGGGAGGTATTTAAACAAGCAATATCAGGAGCATAGTATCAAGCTTGCCCTATGCCAGCTTCAGATTAAAGACTGAATTAACTGGCTTTAACATCTCAAACTTAAGCAAAACTATGAGAAGTCACACATTTATTTAAGAAGTAATCTAAACTGCTTTACAGAACATTTTCCTCATGTCATACCACATCAGTAAAAGTATTGTTGGCAACCCAAGTCAGCTGGCAGTGCACTTTTTGTTGCAAAGTGATGTTAGTGCTCATCAGTGCTGTATACAAATTGTAAACTGGGAATTAAGTGTTTGCAAAGCAAGGGCCTTGAAAACTACATTCCCCCAGGTCAGAGAAGCTGTAAGTAAAACTCTAATATTAAGAAATTGTGATCTTGAGATATGGCCTCTGGCACCAGGGGTACAAATTATTTTTTAAAATAAGTCTAAGATTTAAAAACATTTGAGGGGGTAAATAACCAGAAATATATTTAGAGACCAAGCATGAGAGTTTGGATTTAATGGTTGTGATGGGAATGGTTCAAAAGGTCAAACTCATTAACAGAATTCCCGTGAGGTGCAGGTAAAGTTCAGCTGCTGCCAGCTAATTAGCTAAAGCTGCAGCACATTACATCCTGGTGCCCGTTATAACCAGGTCACCATCTGTAGCAGCTCTCCGTCGCGTGCATCACCCGATACCAAACTGGCATGCTACCGTCCTTATTAATTCTTATCACATGCATTGATGTATTTCATTAAATCAATTAAAATTTAATCTGTATTTATCTCTATCTATACACAAAAGGGGATCAATAAATAAGGTGCATTTAATCTGTTCTTTTGCTATGCTTAAATTAACATTATTTATTGAAACCCCTTCATATATTATATATACAACGTGTTGTGGGTCCCGGCCACGGCAGACCGCGGCCACACCCCCCCCCCCCCCCCCCACCTTCCCGCTGCGAGCCGGTGCTCCTCCTGGTCGGCTCGGTGACTCCCGCTACGGGGACGACCGACTGCGGCCTCCCGCGCGGCTGGAACGCCACCGCCCTGCTTCCTGCGGAGCTCTCCCTAGGCGCGCGTGTGCGGGAGGCTCCGCCTCTTAAAGGGGCAGCGGCAGGAAACTTCGGCCCGGCCCCGAGCGATGACGTCAAGACTGAGGGGTATTTAAACCTTGCCTCAGTCCCCAGTTCTTTGCCTTAGCAACAGGTCGTCTCCTCGGAGTGCTAGCTGCTGCGTTCCGTCGCCTCCTGGTTCCTGATCCAGTTCCTGATCCAGTTCCTTACCTTGCTGCGTCCCGGTCCTTGCTCCTTCCTTCATACTCCAGTTCCTGAGTTCCTCTTCGGCTTGATCTCCAGGTACCGACCCCTGGCTTGCTTCTTGTCTTCGCTCGTCTGCTCCATGCCTCGATTCCTGGCCTGGTTTCCTCGTCTCTTCCCGCCTGCTGCCTGCCCCGGATCCTCGGATCGGACTCTTGCTCTGCTTCTCCGCTGGCAGCCCAGACCCGGACTCCTGACCTTGTCTTCGTCTCTCTGCTCCTGCTTCGCTGAGGAAACCCGCACCTAAGTCCTGCCGGCACCCAAGGGCTCAACCTGCGGGGAACGAGGGCTGGTGCAGGTGAAACTCCACCACCTACCGGCGATGGGAACCAGTGAGGGCCGCCCCTCTATGGCAGCACTAACACCCGTCCCGGTCCAAGGGGTCACAACCATAACACAAAGAGCAAGTGCTCTATCTGCATCTATAACTGGAGAGCGACAGAGACAGAGAGACAGAGACAGAGAGACAGATGTTAGAGATTTAAGATTTATAAAGATGCCTTGAAGCCAAAACATCTAAATATGCCTGTGACTGCATGAGGGGATGGAAAGGGCTCTGCAGGGATTTTAGTTTCATTTTATTGCACTTTTTTGGTTGTTTTATTGGAGGAACTTTAATTTTGTTTCATTTTGGGTTTGTTTCCTTTCATTTTCCCATTTTAATGAGCATTAAATGGTTTAAGCATATACTCATGTTTTTAGTAAAAATGGGTGGCACCTTATAGATTAAGCAGTTTATTGAGTCATGAGCTGTCGAAGGCAGAGTCCACTTCATCAGATGAATCTTGTAGTAAAAATGATAGATTAAGCAGTTATTGAGGCATGAGCTATCGAGGACAGAGTCCACTTCATCAGATGAATCTTGTAGTAAAAATGATAGATTAAGCAGTTATTGAGGCATGAGCTATCGAGGACAGAGACCACTTCATCAGATGAATCTTGTAGTAAAAATGATAGATTAAGCAGTTATTGAGGCATGAGCTATCGAGGACAGAGTCCACTTCATCAGATGAATCTTGTAGTAAAATTGATAGATTAAGCAGTTATTGAGTCATGAGCTATCGAGGACAGAGACCACTTCATTAGATGAATCTTGTAGTAAAATTGATAGATTAAGCAGTTATTGAGGCATGAGCTATCGAGGACAGAGTCCACTTCATCAGATGAATCTTGTAGTAAAATTGATAGATTAAGCAGTTATTGAGTCATGAGCTATCGAGGACAGAGACCACTTCATCAGATGAATCTTGTAGTAAAAATGATAGATTAAGCAGTTATTGAGTCATGAGCTATCGAGGACAGAGACCACTTCATCAGATGAATCTTGTAGTAAAATTGATAGATTAAGCAGTTATTGAGGCATGAGCTATCGAGGACAGAGTCCACTTCATCAGATGAATCTTGTAGTAAAATTGTTAGATTAAGCAGTTTATTGAGGCATGAGCTATCGAGGACAGAGTCCACTTCATCAGATGAATCTTGTAGTAAAATTGATAGATTAAGCAGTTTATTGAGGCATGAGCTATCGAGGACAGAGTCCACTTCATCAGATGAATCTTGTAGTAAAATTGATAGATTAAGCAGTTTATTGAGGCATGAGCTATCGAGGACAGAGTCCACTTCATCAGATGAATCTTGTAGTAAAATTGATAGATTAAGCAGTTTATTGAGGCATGAGCTATCGAGGACAGAGTCCACTTCATCAGATGAATCTTGTAGTAAAAATGATAGATTAAGCAGTTTATTGAGGCATGAGCTATCGAGGACAGAGTCCACTTCATCAGATGAATCTTGTAGTAAAAATGATAGATTAAGCAGTTTATTGAGGCATGAGCTATCGAGGACAGAGTCCACTTCATCAGATGAATCTTGTAGTAAAAATGATAGATTAAGCAGTTTATTGAGGCATGAGCTATCGAGGACAGAGTCCACTTCATCAGATGAATCTTGTAGTAAAAATGATAGATTAAGCAGTTTATTGAGGCATGAGCTATCGAGGACAGAGTCCACTTCATCAGATGAATCTTGTAGTAAAATTGATAGATTAAGCAGTTTATTGAGGCATGAGCTATTGAGGACAGAGTCCACTTCATCAGATGAATCTTGTAGTAAAAATGATAGATTAAGCAGTTTATTGAGGCATGAGCTATTGAGGACAGAGTCCACGTCATCAGATGAATCTTGTAGTAAAAATGATAGATTAAGCAGTTTATTGAGGCATGAGCTATCGAGGACAGAGTCCACTTCATCAGATGAATCTTGTAGTAAAATTGATAGATTAAGCAGTTATTGAGGTATGCGCTATCGAGGACAGAGTCCACTTCATCAGATGAATCTTGTAGTAAAATTGATAGATTAAGCAGTTTATTGAGGCATGAGCTATCGAGGACAGAGTCCACTTCATCAGATGAATCTTGTAGTAAAATTGATAGATTAAGCAGTTTATTGAGGCATGAGCTATCGAGGACAGAGTCCACTTCATCAGATGAATCTTGTAGTAAAAATGATAGATTAAGCAGTTTATTGAGGCATGAGCTATTGAGGACAGAGTCCACTTCATCAGATGAATCTTGTAGTAAAAATGATAGATTAAGCAGTTTATTGAGGCATGAGCTATCGAGGACAGAGTCCACTTCATCAGATGAATCTTGTAGTAAAATTGATAGATTAAGCAGTTTATTGAGGCATGAGCTATCGAGGACAGAGTCCACTTCATCAGATGAATCTTGTAGTAAAATTGATAGATTAAGCAGTTTATTGAGGCATGAGCTATTGAGGACAGAGTCCACTTCATCAGATGAATCTTGTAGTAAAAATGATAGATTAAGCAGTTATTGAGTCATGAGCTATCGAGGACAGAGACCACTTCATCAGATGAATCTTGTAGTAAAATTGATAGATTAAGCAGTTATTGAGTCATGAGCTATTGAGGACAGAGTCCACGTCATCAGATGAATCTTGTAGTAAAAATGATAGATTAAGCAGTTATTGAGGCATGAGCTATTGAGGACAGAGTCCACTTCATCAGATGAATCTTGTAGTAAAATTGATAGATTAAGCAGTTTATTGAGGCATGAGCTATTGAGGACAGAGTCCACGTCATCAGATGAATCTTGTAGTAAAATTGATAGATTAAGCAGTTATTGAGGCATGAGCTATCGAGGACAGAGACCACTTCATCAGATGAATCTTGTAGTAAAAATGATAGATTAAGCAGTTTATTGAGGCATGAGCTATCGAGGACAGAGTCCACTTCATCAGATGAATCTTGTAGTAAAAATGATAGATTAAGCAGTTTATTGAGGCATGAGCTATCGAGGACAGAGACCACTTCATCAGATGAATCTTGTAGTAAAAATGATAGATTAAGCAGTTATTGAGGCATGAGCTATCGAGGACAGAGACCACTTCATCAGATGAATCTTTTAGTAAAAATGATAGATTAAGCAGTTATTGAGGCATGAGCTATCGAGGACAGAGTCCACTTCATCAGATGAATCTTGTAGTAAAAATGATAGATTAAGCAGTTATTGAGGCATGAGCTATCAAGGACAGAGTCCACTTTGTCAGATGCATAAAGTGAAGTACAGATGTGAGTAAAATATTTGGGTATGGGGGATACAGAACAAAGAGAAGGCATTGAATAGGCAGGCAGAGGGTTAATAGCATTATAGTCCAGACCAGTAGCTCTCAACCTAACAGATGTTCTCACATGTGTGATACACTGAACACATCATTGTCATGGGGCTAAATGTAGACACATAATCTGCATCCACAGGACCCCACCCTACCCTTCAACAATGGGTAGAGCAGAACTAGGACATTCCCCATACAATTCACTATACAAAAAAGATATTTCTGGTGTCACCTCAATAATAGCAACATAAACTTTCCCTCCTACCAGGCGTAATAGCCCTACTTATGAAAAGTCAGCAATTTACCACCAATGCATGTCCTAATGAAAAATAAGTAAGACTGATACAAATGCCCACATGCTAGTGACCTCACCTCTGTCACACACACACACACACACACAGACGTGACCTTCACCAAGTACAGAAAGATCACAAATTACAAATATGGAGACAGAAACTGGAATGGAAACCTGAAAAAGCCGCTCTGCATGCAGTGCAAACCTGTAAAAATGGAAAGAGAAATATAGCACCTAAGAGACTCCCAGGATCTTCAATAATGTACACAAACTAACCCGCACAAAGTTACACCTGCATTGTGGAATGCACTCAAACAGTAACAACCCTACCTCTGAAAAGGCAACACTACAAATATTTAACCAGGCCGTAAACACCAATACACCTCCTATTAGGAAAACAGAACAAGCCAAGCTACATGGAAACTACAAGCTTGCAGAACACTCTTACCTGGGTCACACACGCAGAACACAATCAGACCCTCACCAAATATAGAATAAACAGACCATATAGTGCGGCCCTCACCTTCTCAAATGGACTCCAGTTCCTGGCTCCTCTTCACTGGTGGCAGTGGGCTGCCAGCTCCGACCTCGGGTTCCCTCCGGTGCCTCCGGCCCTGCAACGCTACCCAGTGTTGCCAGCCAAGATGTCCCTGTTCGTTGGGCCTCTCCGCTTGGCCCATGGAGAGACGCCGCCATCAGCACCGAGCATCATTGATTCTTTTAAAGGGCCCGCAGCGGGAACCTGACCGCAGACCCGGATGCTGACGTCAGACTCTTCAGCGTATAAAACCCCAGGCCTCGCTCCATAGCGTTGTCTTTGCAACAGGTCTCCTTGTATTCCAAGTACTCGTTGCTGATCCTAGATTCGTCTCATTGTGTGTTCCTGTTCTCCTGTGGTTCCCGGTTCCTGTTCTCCTAGTTCCTGTTCATCTATGTGTTGGACTGAGTTATTGGATTTGACCTCCGCTACGCCTGACTACTCTTCAGCTTCTCTCCAGCCCCAGACCTCCACTATGCCTGACTACTCTTCAGCTTCTCTCCAGCCCCGGACCTCCACTATGCCTGACTACTCTTCAGCTTCTCTCCAGCCCCGGACCTCCACTATGCCTGACTACTCTTCAGCTTCTCTCCAGCCCCGGACCTCCACTATGCCTGACTACTCTTCAGCTTCTCTCCAACCCCGGACCTCCGCTACGCCTGACTACTCTTCAGCTTCTCTCCAACCCCGGACCTCCGCTATGCCTGACTACTCTTCAGCTTCTCTCCAGCCCCGGACCTTTGCTATGCCTGACTACTCTTCAGCTTCTCTCCAGCCCCGGACCTCCGCTATGCCTGACTACTCTTCAGCTTCTCTCTAGCCCCGGACCTTTGCTACGCTAGACCACGCCTGCTTTCTCTGTGCCCTGACCACTGCCTTGATTGAATACGCCTGCCTTCTCCGTGCCCTGACTACTGCCTTGATTGACTATGCCTGCCTTCTGCATGCCCTGACCACTGCCTTGATTGACCTTGCCTGTGTTCTGCATGCCCTGACCACTGCCTTGATTGACCTCGCCTGCCTTCTCCGTGCCCTGACCACTGCCTTGAATGACTACGCTATAGACTATTCAGTGTCCAGAGTTCTTTGTTGCTTGCCACAACTTCTACTCGTCGCCGGCTCTAATCCTAGACTGTCAGTGATGCCTCTCCTCGCCTATCCTCTGGAAGTGAACTTTCAAGGCTTTGGCCTTCCTTTGCTTAAGCGCCTTCAGTTTCTCCTTGTTCCTTTGGCGCCTGAGTTCCAGTACCGAATCCAGTCCAGGATAGGATTGTGCCATCTACCGACTGCTGTCTCTGGGCTGAATCACCTTCCACCTCTAGCTAACCTCGAGGCCCACTTAAATCCTGTTGGCCCTGGCACCCAAAGGCTCAACCCGAGGGGAATGAGGGCTGGTATAGGTGAAGCTCCAGTGGCCTCTAGCTTCACCCACTCCACCTGCTGACGGTGGGGACCCGTAGGTCCTCACCTATGGGTTGCGACAACCCCACATCAGCCCAAGGGTCCACTTCCGACGCAACATAGTTAATGTTTTTGTTTTTACATTGTTGTACTGCATCCACTCAATTTGGCTTCTTGCTGTTTCCAGTTCAGTTTTTGTCTGCACATTTCTATTTATACATTCCTCAAGAAAATAAAATAATTCTAAAACTAAACTAATAGCTAGAATACATTTTCAAAACAACTGATTAATAGAATACCATCCAATCATTTGTAACCCTACCCAGGTGTGCAAGTCCAGCACAGGTGAGGCCATAAAGTTATTTATACTCTTTGGGGTAGGAACCCTGCCTAGTTCTTGTACCTCTGCTATTTCCCAAGATGTGGATTCACTGGGCTGGGGTAAGAAAGGAGTCCTCGATCTGACAGGGGTGGTTTTCTTATGCATTTTCTTGTGTTTCCTCTGGGGACGATGTTGCTCTCTGTTGTGGGTGCAGTGAGTGCAGAAATAAATTAAGGATGTGCTTCGTTTTTTTCTGCCAGGTCGGGCTACGGGTCGGGCAAGCCATGGAAAACTTTGTTTTCCAAAGAATCGTTTTTTTTTCTCTGCTATTTTCATCAAAAAAAACCCCAACACACACCTAACCCTTCAAATTTAGTTAATTACAACTGCCCCCCTCCCGACCCCCCCAAAACTTGCCTAAAGTCCCTGGTGGTCCAGCGGGGGTCCCGGGAGCGATCTCCTGCTCTTGCGCCATCGGCTTCCAGTAAACAAAATGGTGCCGTGGCCCTTTGCCCTTTCCATGTCTTTGAAATTTTCCAATTCTGCAAAAACGATTGCACATCCCTAAAATAAATACTCTGGAGCCACTTGGTTAGTGTCCAGAACAAAAGTTTTTACTGTTAAGCACTGATGGTGAATGTCACAAAACTCAAACTGCAGCACCACAGAAATCTCTCTTCAGTTCCTTTACAGTCTCTTCCTTCTGTCTGTGCAGGACTCACTTATATCAGGGCAAGGGAGCTCCCAGATGGGCAGGGTCTTTAGTAGGGATGTGAATCGTTTTTGAACGATTAAAATTATCGTCAGATAATTTAAAATCGTCCTAAATCGTTAGAGTGCACGATACAATACAAATGCCCCCAATTTATCATCAGGGGCATTTGTATTGTATCGTTAAATAGGGCACGGGAATTATTTGGGGGAGGGCGGGAAAACCGGCACACCAAAACAACCCCTAAACCCACCCCGACCCTTTAAAACCAATTCCTTACCCTCCCCCACCCTCCCGAACCCCCCCAAAATGTTAAATTACCTGGTGGTCCAGTGGGGGGGGGGGGGGGGGGGGTCCTGGCGCGATCTCCTGCTCTCGGGCCATCGGTGCCATTTTGGCTGCCACTAATTAAAATGGCGCCGATGGCCCGATAAAAAAAAACTCACCCGACCCTTTAAATTGACCACACCCAAAACCTTTTAAAATTACCTGGTGGTCCAGGGAGGCCTCGGGGGGCCTCGGGGAGAGATCCAGGGGGGCCTCGGGGACAGATTTCCCGTTCCCAGGCATCAGCTGTTCTAAAAATAAATGGCGCCGATGCCCCTTTGCCCTTACCATGTGACAGGGTATCCGTGCCATTGGCCGGCCCCTGTCACATGGTAGGAGCACTGGATGGCCGGTGCCATCTTTAAAGATGGCGCCGGCCATCTTTACTCATCAGCCCCTATTATAGAGTATATAGTATTATCTGACTATACTCTATAATAGGGGCTGATGAGTAAAGATGGCCATTAACCATTATTAAGGCAGAGTTGCAGAAATCCACTGCTTATTCTTGGGATAAGCAGCTTGGAATCTCTCTACCCCTTGGGATCCTGTCAAGTGCTTGTGACCTGGATTGGCCACTGTTGGAAACAGGATGCTGGGCTTGATGGACCTTTGGTCTGATCCAGTGTGGCATGTTCTTATTTCTTATGATTTTTGTTTTTATAAATCAAAGTTCTCTGAAAATAAGGTGACCAATAAATTTAAATATCAACAACATGTGAATAGGGAGGGATTCAGTTGATAATTTATTTGGATTTTTGGAAATATTTGGATAAAGTACCTCACCAAAGTCTCTTAATAAAACTGTGTTCAAGAGATAAGAAAGACGTCTTCTCACAAAACTGATTGAAATGTATGAAACAAGAAGTAGACTCCCTCTTTTTTCACAGTGAAAGAAGGTAGACAGTGATGTCCTAGAAAGATCCTGTTTTGGGACCCAATATTCACCAACTAAAGAGAAGGAGCCTATTTTTCAAATGTATTTACAGCACTGCATGTGCACAGTTAAGCAGACTGGTGGAGATTTATCCTCGTATTTTAGAAACTGTGTAGCAAGAGCTGTGTGATCTATAAAATACCACGAGCTTATACTCTGTATTTCCAATACAATGAAAGCACTTACTTTTTGTACCTATTTTATAAACATATTCATGTAAGTAAAACATTAAATACTTGTATAGAAACGGGAAAAAAGGACAACATCTGTAAAGCTGGGAACACCAATGCTTAATGTATGGGAAATAAAGTCCCAGATCTAAAGCAAGCATTGAAGAAGCTGATTTAGATGTAGTGACTGTCATGGAGACTTGGTGCACAGAAAGCCATGACATAGGCTACAATCTATTCAAGAAGGACTGGGTTGGAAGAAAGAGAGGAGTTGTGGCATTATATTTAAAAAATATTAGACCCACAGAATTGCAGTGCTTATGAGGTAAGGAGAAAGCACTGCAGGTTCATATTTAAAAAAGAAATGGAACATCTATTTATGTTGATGTAAGATAAAGACCCACAAGTCAGGTAATGTCGGAGGGAAGAAAAAACGAATGTAAAAGATGCATTGCTCCATAGATAGACAATATCTCCAAAGCTTTAGTGATCATTTGTACTCATATTTATTAACACCATCATTCCAGGCACGCCAGGTTTTTAACACTGTTCGTAGAGATTTATGAGTGAGTTGTCCTGTTTGGTGTTCTCATCTGTTTACCTTTACCTTTGTTTCTTGTCTTTATATGTATGTGGACGTTTTTGTGTGTTTGTCAAGTTTGGCAGTTTGGCATTGGGTGGTGGTGGAGAAGTGGAGGAGTGGTAGTGAAAGGGTGTGTAGGAGTGCGGAGGAGTGCTGGAGGACAGAGTGGTGGAGAAGATGAGTGTGGAAAGCATAGGAGAGATGAGAAAAGAGGCATGAGGAGAGGAGGAGGGCAGGAGGGCAGGAGAGAGGAGAAGAGGAGGGAGCAGGAGGGCAGGAATGTTAGGAGGAGGATTAGTAGGAGTAGGGACAGTAGTAAAGATAGGGAGGAGGAGCTTGCCCCATTGTGCGCCCCTTCATGCGCACCTGAAGTGGTTTCTTCACTATCTCCTAGCTGGCTTTACTACATGGCTGGCCTGATGATCTAGCTAACTTCACTAACTAGCTGACTACACTACCTGGCTGGCTTCACAACCTGACTAGATTGTGTCTGAATTAAACAAATCTTAATCTCAGCCCCAACCATACATATCTTAAAATGGAGCCTGTCCACTTCATTGAAATCATCACAGGACGCAGAAAACATAGAAAGCGCCAGAGAACTCCAAAACACAAGCAAAGCGAGAGCAAAACACTGATCTTTCGCAAGTTAAATAACTACTCCTCTGCAACTTCTTCCTGCCTAACATTTACTCTCCTATTACTAAATGCACAAATGCTATAAAAAAAAAATCCCACTAATAAATGATTTACTAGAGGAACTAAATCCCTCTATCCTCTGCATTGCCAAAACATGGCTAAAATATGTCCTTCTCAACCAAATCCATCACCCCAACTATGATATCTTTCACTTCCCCAGAAAAAAATGAAAAGGTGGGGGGGTCTATTAATAATCTGTAAAAAAGAACTCAAACTTAAACCCTACAAAGTTGAGATAAACCCTCCCTATGAGGTTGCTATACTAAAATCATCACTTCTAAATATTGGTTTTATCTACTGCCCACCTGGAACACTCCAAAAAGACTGCTCACCCCGAATCGAAATCTTCACTAAAGCATTTCCAGCTCCTGAATCAACTCTAACTGTAGGTGACTTTAATCAACATGTAGACAGCAGACCCAAATCTACAGCATGCAAACTCTTTCTAGAGATGATGGAGGCCATGGGCTGGACTCAGTTTATAACCAAGCCCACTCATAAAGCAGGATACATTCTTGACTTAGTTTTCATCACCAATCACAATAACTGCATAATCAATTCTTCCCACAAGATATTACTTTGGTCTGATCACAAACTAATTAAAAGCAGAAGTAACTCTCCTCGCCACACAACAAACAAAACGCACAATATAATCAACCCTTAACATACAGAAAAAGATAGAACCGGAAATACTTGAAGAAGAACATTTAAACAGACAATAAATGAATTTGATCACGATAATGCTCCTCATCCTTTGACTCTTGGGACAAAATAATTTATGAAATAGCGGACACCCTAGGCCCAATCCAGAAAACAAATTCCAAAATGAAGGCAACAACTAAACAAAAGAAACCTTGGTACAAGAAGAGCTAAGACATACCAAACAGACCCGAGAAAATCTGAAAAGCAATGGGGGAAATGCCAGTCTACAGATTCACTAGAAAAATAAAATCCCTATTAACAAAATACCGTGAACAAATCAATAAGCAAAAATAGATTACTATGCAAACAAATTCATGGGGGTAAATATTTAATTCCAAATTACTCTTTGAAATAGTTGAAAACCTAATCAAGGACCCTTCCTTCTCCGTTTCTAATAACTATGGCCTGAATTCTCCATTCTCGCACAGAATGGTGTATCCAGCGGTAATGGGGTGGCGGGCCTGTGAAAGCCGGCAGCCATTGCACCACTGCGGTGTTATCACTGCCGGCTTTCACACCCAATAGCGCCACCGTGAAAGGTGGCGCTATTGGGTGCGCTACTGGCGATGATAATGGTGTTTACCTTATCGCCACCAGTGAAGATACTGCCGCTCTCCGCCTCCTCGCCATCCCGACTCCTCCCCTCCCCATCCTGACCCCGCCCCAGCAGCTATCGCACGTGAAAAGTCCCTTTTCATAGAAACATATAGAAACATAGAAACATAGAAATGACGGCAGAAGAAGACCGAATGGCCCATCCCAGTCTGCCCAGCAAGCCTCACACATTTTTTCTCTCATTCTTATCTGTTACTCTTAGCTCCTTGTTCTATTCCCCTTCCACCCCCACCATTAATGTAGAGAGCAGTGATGGAGCTGCATGCAAGTGAAATATCTAGCTTGATTAGTTAGGGGTAGTAGGGGCAGTAACCGCCGCGATAAGCAAGCTACAACCCATGCTTATTTGTTTTACCTAGACTATGTTGTACAGCTCTTGTTGGTTTTTTTTTTTTTTTCTTCTCCCCTGCTGTAGAAGCAGAGAGCCATGCTGGATATGCATTGAAAGTGAAGTATCAGGCACATTTGGTTGGGTGTAGTAACCGCCGTAACAGCCAGCTACTCCTCGCTTTGTGATTGTGAATCCTTTTTTTTCTTCACCCCTGTCGTTGAAGCTATGCAGGATATGCGTGATGAAGCATCAGGTTTTTTTTTTTTTTTTTTTCCCCCTGCCCTTGAAGCAGAGAGCTATGCTGGAAATGCGTGATGTATCAGTCTTTCCTCCCATGCCGATGCAGGAGAGAACCCATGCCTGGATATGCATGGAAAGTGAAGTATCAGGCACATTTGGTTTGGGGTAGTAACTGCCGTAACAAGCCAGCTACTCCCCGCGTTTTGAGTGCGAAACCCTTTTTCTTCTCCTTTGCCGTTGTAGCAGAGAGCTCTGCTGGATGTGTGAAGTATCAGTTATTCTTCTCCCCTGTCATTGAAGCAGAGAGCTATGCTGTATATGCATTGAAAGTGAAGTATCAGGCATAATTTGGTTTGGGGTAGTAACCGCCGTAACAAGCCAGCTACTCCCCTCTTTATGAGTGGCAAATCCTTTTTTCCATTACCTCTTGCTGTTGAAGCTTAGAGCGATGTAGGAGTCACAGTAAGCATGTGTATGTTTATTTAGTAAGGGTATTGTGTCAATAGCCATCATTCTGGCGAGTCGCCCACTCTTCATTGGTGGCCTCTTGACTTTATGGATCCGCAGTGTTTATCCCACGCCCCTTTGAAGTCTTTCACAGTTCTGGTCTTCACCACTTCCTCCGGATTTCGCTTGCGATAGGCTTAGAAAATGACCCCCTATGAGTTTTCAAAGAACTTATGCAATGAATATGCCAAATCTCTGCTAAACAAAATTAACAATCTAAAAACACAATTCTCCACCAGCTCATCAACAACAGAGCCTGTAGAAAAATCTGGTCAAGTAAAATGGAACTCATTTGACCCCAGTATCGAAATTTGAAATAAACCAAAAACATCACTAAAATGAAGCCTGCCACCCACCCCTTGGACCCTATCCCTGCAAGTACCATGAAAACAGTAAACAGCATAATAACTCCAATATTCACAACCATAATAAAAGCACTCGCTAGCAGAAGGGATTGGTCCCCAATAAGGCAAAACAATCTGTAATTAAACCAATATTAAAAAATTAAAACTGGCAGAATAGACGATTGGGACAATTACTGACAGATATCCAACCTACCTTTCATCGCTAAAATCCTAGAAAAAACAGTGTTAACACAATTAGAGAATCACCCTGAAGACAATAATATACTATACCCAAACCAATTTGGATTCAGGAAAAACCGCTCAACAGAAACTACTCATTTCCTTAGCTGACTCTGTAATCCAGGGGTTTGACAACAATGAATCATAAATTCTGTAACTAATTGATCTTACAGCAGCAATTGACTATGTGCATGTGTGGACCCTTAAGCAAAATGAGCTTGATACCACCACCAAGGGGAAGGCCCCCAGTGGTCCTCGTTGTTGGGAGGCGGTGAGGCAGGAGAGACCCAACTGGAGCTTCACCTTTACCAGTCCACATTCCCCACAGGTTGAGCCCTTGGGTGCCAGGGCCAGCATGGTCTTAGTTGCGGGTCCTCTCACGTTGAGGAGTCCAAGGAGAAGACAGCATGGCGTTGGGCAGGCAAGGTCGAGGCAGGTGGTGGGCAGACGAAAACCAGGAACAGGTCAGAGGTCAGGACAGGCAGCAGACAGGCAGGACGAAGAGACAAGCTGGAGGTCAGGGCAGGCAGAGGTCAAGCGTAGACGAAGTACCAGGCAGAAGTCTAAAACTGGGGAGTCAGTCCAAGGGTAGGAGCAGGAACACCTGTATCAATTGGGTAGGTGTCAGATATTTGTTTGTCAAGTTTGACTTGAAATGACCTATCTTTTAGGAAGGAGGAGAACCATTTGTTGACATTTTCATCTATTCCAATTTCTCTCAGTTGGTAGTAAAGCAGGGAGTGATTAACTGTGTCAATTTTAGGATCTCCGGCTGCAGCCACCTGTGGCCGGGTCCCCTTACCTCTGCCAGGAGGCTCCCAGGCCTGGCTCTCCCTCTTTCGCCGGTGGCTGCAGCCACCGCCAACCGCTGCGGCCTGCCTCGCGGCACGGTATGCTGCCTTCCCGGTCTCTGTACTTGCTCCCCTAGGCGTGCCGTCATGCCTAATTTAAAGGACCCACGGTGGGAAAGTTCTCTGCGGCCTGTGGAGATGACGACAGCCAGGATGGGTATATATACCTGGCCCTAACTCCAGCACTCTGCCTCAGCAACGGGTCCTGCTCAGATATTCAGTACATTATTGTTCCGGATCTTGAACTTGCATTCCAGCCTTGCCTTCCTGATCCTGTGTTCCAGCCTTGCCTTCCTGATCCTGCATTCTGGTTCAGCCTCCTGTTCCTGTGCTCCTGCCTCGGTTTTATTCCTGCTCCTGCCCTTGGCATGACTCCCTGGTTTTGGACTTCTGCCTCGTACTTCGTTTACGCTTGACCTCCACCGTCCCTGACTTCCAGCTTGTCTCTTTGTCCTGCCTGTCTGCTGCCTGTCCTGACCTCTGGCCTGTTCCTGGTTTCAATCTGTTCGCCGCCTGTCTCATCCTTGACTGCCCGAAACCGTGCTGTCTTCTCCTTGGACTCCTCAACGTGAGAGACCCGCACCTAAGTCCTGCCAGCCCTGGCACCCAAGAGCTCAACCTGCGGGGTACGTAAGCTGGTAAAGATGAAGCTGGGTCCCCTTATTTCTCCTGGGAGGCTCCCAGGCCCGGCTCTCCCCTGTCGCCGGCGTCCGTCACCAACAGCTGCCGATTCGACCTGTCCTTGCTTCGTGGTACGCCGCTGTCTCGGCCTCTGCACTCTCTCCCCTAGGCATGTGCGCACACCATCAAGCCTAATTTAAAGGGCCTCAGTGGGAAAGTTCCCCACGGCCCATGAAGATGATGTCAGCCAGGATGGGGTATATATACCCGGCCCTGACTCCAGCACTCTGCCTCAGCAATGGGTCCTGCTCAGATATTGAGTGCATTGTATGCGTTGTTCTAGATCTTGATCCTGCGTTCCAGCCTTGCCTTCTTTATCCTGCGTTCCAGTCTTGCCTACCTGATCCTGCATTCTGGTCCAACCTCTTCTTCCTGTGATTCTGCCTCAATTGATACAGGTATCCCCCAAGGTTCAGCTATCTCGTCCACACTATTCAACATTTATTTGCGTGCTACTGGCAAATCTAGGAATCAACTTCTTCCTATATGCAGATGACATTAAATTTTACATCCCTTTTGACAAAACATTTGAAAAAACTGTTTTCCCTGTCAACATACATGAAGGAAATTCAACAAAAACTTTCTCAACTGAAACTAACTATAAACCCAAAAAAAACCTGAAATTGTGTGGTTAAGGAGAGCTACAATAATCAAACCACCAACACTAGACCTAGGAATTATTAATAGTACTCCCTCAGATCAAGTACGATACTTAGGAATACAAATCGATGAGAACTTCACCATGAAAAAGCATATAAGCAAATTAATAAAAACAGGATACACCAAGCTGAGAATATTACACTGACTGAAACCTCTACTAACAATACAGGATTTCTGCACTGTCTTACAAACACTAAAATTTTCAAACTTAGACTACTGCAGCTCCTTATTACTAGGCCTAAATTCAAGCTTACTAAAATTACTACAGCTACTCCAAAATACCTCTGCTAGACTATTACTAGGAACAAGGAAATGTATTTATTTATTTATTTATTTATTTTTAATTTTTATATACCGACATTCTTGTATAATATACAAATCATACCGGTTTACATTAAAACAGAAGATGCAGGAAAAATTTATTTATTTATGTCTTTTATATAGCGTCTTTCCAAAGGTAGAGTACAACGGTTTACAAATATAGCAATTAATTATATTTTTAGAGAGATAGTAGATATCAAATTGCATTAATATAAAAGTATGAAAAGGATATGAGAATAATGGAAAAATTCATTACTACAATAGAAAGTTTAAGAAAGTATACAAATCAAAGAAAATTATGAGAGAGATCAGTTTTTATACTAAGTATATATGAATAGTTTCAGGTGAGTTCATAGGAATTTTTGAAGAGCCATGTTTTTAGGTCTTGTTTGAATTCCTTTTTTTCAGTTATTAGTCTTAGTTAGAGATGTGAATTGGAACCGGAATCGGTTCGGATTCCGGTTCCGATTCACATGTGGGTTTTTTTTTCATCGGGGGCCGATCGCAGTTTTGTTTATAGGCTGCGCCCGAAGCCGATAAACAAAAAACCCACCCCAACCCTTTAAAACTAATCCCTTGCTTCCCCCACCCTCCCAACCCCCCCAAAAACATTTTACAGGTACCTGGTGGTCCAGTGGGGGTCCCGGGAGCGATCTCCCGCTCCCGGGCCGTCGGCTGCCACTAATAAAAATGGCGCCAATGGCCTTTGCCCTTACCATGTGACAGGGTATCTGTGCCATTGACCGGTCCCTGTCACATGGAGCGAGCACTGGATGGCTGGTTTTGACCTAGATTATGAATGCTGGCACAGAACGTGATTGCTAAACAAAAATATGAATGATGATTTTGTAAAGCACTGTGACCTTATTCTGGAACGACGGTATCTAAAATGCTGAAATAAATAAATAAACTGGAGAAACAAGTAATTGTGTTGGCACGCGTATCTACTAAAATACCCCCCAGTTACGTGTTCGAGTCACCATTTGCGTGCAGATACACGTATCAATATAAAATCACACGCACATGTATGCACATATAGCTGATTTTATAATACATGTGCGAATGTTATAAAATCGCCACATCCATGTGCGCACGCCGACAAATGCATGCACATGTGCGCCCACACGCAGGTCTTAACATTTACTTCTAAGGGTTTTGCCCATATACACAAAATTGGAGAAAGCCTTTATGAATCTGGCTATTAATTGGATAACTTACTTGGGGCTAGCTTTATTAAGGCTTTTTCCCATCTTTTGTCTAAGGGAAAAAACTCTTACAGATATATTTTCAGAGGCCTATGCACATAAATCCTGGGACTTATGCGTGTGGCTGGGCCTTGCGCGTGCCGGGAAAATTTTCAAAGATGCCTGGCCACACCCCTAAACCCCGGTACACGCAGAACTGCCAGGCCTCTTCAAAGGGGCAGGTCGGGGGGCAAGGTGAGGGGCTTGGCCTGGACAGTGCCATTGATCGCTCTCCCAAAGACTTGCCCGCCGGCAGCCAGCCAGCGCGCACAACGTACTTCATCCTGGGGACCTGAAGTCATTTATAAAACAAAAAAAATAAAAAGAGATAGGTAGGGTTTAGGGGGTGGGGAGAAGAGGGGAAGAGGGAGGGAGTTTAGGTAGGGGAAGTAGGGAAGTTTCCTCCCAGGCTGCTTCTTAATTGGAGCAGACTTAGAGGGAACTGGGGAAGGCCCGATTGTGTCACACTCGCTGCATGGAAATTGCGAAAGATCCCACCCCCCTTGTGCTCACACCTACACGTGTGTGTGGTCACCTGATTTCATAACATGCACACGCCAGCACGCACATGTATGAAATCAGTGTGTCCAAGTGTGCGCGCCGAGAAGCGCACGCACATTATAAAATCTATCCCTTAGTGAATCGGGTACTTGGATAACCCTGAATATTGGAGGTAGCCAGGAAATTTATTTGGTCAAGTTTGACCTCCCCCAAAACACCTATAGAATGCCCCTGATTCATTTGGGTAAGTTTTATCTTGCTAAAATCTTAACCAGATAAATCGGAGCCATTCACCATTGTGGCAAACTTAGGCCTGGATTCACCGAAAAACAGGGGGCGGGGGCAAAGGGGGGGCGGGCCTGCGAAAGCCGGCAGCCTTCGCACCAACCGCAGTGTCTTCGCTGCCGGCTTTCGCACCGAATAGCGCCACCGTAAAAGGTGGTGCTATTGGGCGTGCTACTGGTGACGATAACGTTACTAACCTTATCACCGCCAGCGAAGACATAGTCGAGTCCGCCCCCTTGCCGCCCCGACTCCACCCCCAGTATGCTATCGCACGCGATAAGCCTTTGATATTGACCCCCTTAAACATAGTTTGTCTGCTAGGTCCTAATTTAGCTGGACAAACTGTATGAAAATGGACTTAACTGTGTTCCTGTAATGACAGGTTATATTTTTATGTTTAGATTGATTAAATAAATAAGTAGTTTAGATAGTTTGCTGTGGATAGCACAGAGTATTTATAGTACAATCGGACTGATTCTAATTCAGAAAACTATACACCCATTATTGAATATACAATAAAAAACCTAAATACGGTATAATTTGCGGAAGATTTAAGGAATGAAAGATAAATGACTAGACAGTAACATGGTTTGAAGCCTTGACCATGATGTAACTGCTTGCAAGTTTCAAAGTTCTGATATTTTCTTTGACTTAAAAGATGACTCCATTGAGAGAATGCGGCATGTTATCAGATTATAGACATCTTCCATCATCTGATGGGACACCAGTTCTAGAGTTTATCAAAGTTCTGAATATTTTCTTTGACTTAAAAGATGACTCCATTGAGAGAATGCTGCATGTTATCAGATTATAGACATCTTCCATCATCTGATGGGACACCAGTTCTAGTAGAGTTTATCAGGCTTTTGTTCTCAAGAAGAAATAACTGTGTTAACTCCAAAGTTACATCTAATCAAAAAGAGGAAAGAGGCAAAGATCAAGGACATTTGGTAATTCTACAGATTTTTCTTAGCTTTTCTATCAACAATTAAAAAAAAGACACTTTTCTTTCCCGCATTTGAGGGATAGAGAATTCCCCCATGGATTAGCATTAGCAAGCAACAGCTGGATTCTTGCTCTTTGACACTCTTTCGTCAGTATTGTGTAACCTATCTGTTAACCTTTCAAATCAGTTTAGTAAATAGATACCGGGGAATAAGAAAATAGAATATCAAGGAAGAAGACATATGAAAACATGTTAAAATGAATTTGTTAAATGCTGTGACATTCTGGTTGTTTGCTTGACAGGTTCAACTCTTTAGTTAAAACGTTGCAGCTAGGGCTGTGCTGGTGGTGCCTGCTATGCACTTCCATGCAAAGAGTATGAGGTTTGAATCCCAGGTGCAGCCTTCAGCATCCTAGGTCAGCTGGGGCTGGGGTTTCTGCAGAGACAGCACTCACAGCCCCTAAGAGAAATCCATGATCTTCATTAAAGGTGACAGCTGGATTTAGAGCCCATGATACAGGGTCCTAGAAGGAGCTCTGATGCATAGCTCCCAGCCTCAGGTCCATGGCTGCAATGACCAGACCAGAAGCTGTGAGAGGAAAAAATCTCTGAGTATTTGCAAAGGAAGACTCAAAGTACATGAATCACAGGAATGATTGAGCTAGAAGGAGAAAGGAGGAACTACCAGGCCAAAAAGTAAAAAGGGCATTGCAATTCTTGTCATTATTTCTGAATTGTGCAGCTTATGTACTAATCCAATGGTTCTCAACCTTTTTTCAGCTGGGACACACCTGACAGTTGGTTTTCACATGCATGACACACTGAACATGTGACCGTCACGGGGCTATATGTAAACATACACTCTGCATCCACGGGAACCCTCTTGACCCCCAGCAATGAGTGCAGAACAGAACTAGGGCATTACCCATAGAACTCACCATACATAAAAGATATTCTGGTTCTGATGACATCTCAGTAAAAGCAAAACAAACTCCCTTTACTACCAGGCACAATACCCCTCCTTATGAAAAGAGAGTAATTTACCACTAATGCATGTCCTATTGAGAAAACACAACAAATAAGATTGATAGAATTGCCTACATGTTAGTAAATACCTCACCTCGGTCACACACACAGAACTGACCTTCACCAAGTACAGAAAGACCACAAATTATAAATATAGAGGCAAACTGGAATGGAAAACCAAAACTGCCACTCTGCATTCTGTGCAAACCTGGAGAAATGGAAAGAGAAATATAGCACCTAACACAGTCCCAGGATCTGCAATAATGCACACAAACTAACCCGCACAAAGTTACACCTGCATTATGGAACACATAACAACCCTATCTATGAAAAGGCAACACTACAAATATTAAATCAGGTCCTAAACACTAATAAACCTCCTATTAGGAAAACAGAACAAGCCAAGCTGCTACAGATCCCCACTCAGAAATAATTGTAAAACTATACTAATAAATGTGTTATGGGCCCAACCCCCGGAGGTCCGCGGGCCAGCCCTTCACCTACCCCGGGATGTCTGGTGGCTGCCGTGGCGTTCCTGCGGCCTAGTCAGGCCAGTAAAGTTTCTTCGCGGCGTTCCCTCTGCAAGGGAGACACCGCCAACGTATGGGCTGGCCCCGCCCTTAGGCGCACTCGCGGGGACCCTACTCTTAAAGGGGCCAGCGCGGTAAATACACAGCACCTCCCAGGAGTGACGTCTGACGCTCCCAGGGTATTTAAACCCTGCACAAACTCCACTCCTGGCCTTGCAACAAGGTTCACTCTTTGTTCAGAGTTACTAGTTGCTGCTTCTGACTACTGGCTTCTGACCTCGGCTTCCGACTACTGGCTTCTGACCTCGGCTTCTGAAAACTAGCTTTTGACCTCGGCTTCTGACTACTGGCTTCTGACCGGCTTCTGACTTCGGCTTCCGTCCACTGGCTTCTGATTCCAGCTTTCATCCACTGGTTCCTGACTCCGGCTTTCATCCAGGAGGCCTCTCCTAAGTCCAAGCGGCTCGGATCCTCACGAGCTCCTCTTGGGGAGACCGCGGGCTTCCAGTGATGAAGTTTCTGTTCGCTTCCTGGCTTCAGCTCTACTCTTTATCCTCTGGAACTCCTCTTCAGATACCGACCCACAGGAGACCGCACCTATCTGGGTATCTTTGATTCACGGGCTCCTCCTGGGGGGGACCTCGGGTTTCCAGTGGTAAAGATCCCTCTGGTCTCCTGCCCTTTGCCGCCTCCTGGCTTCGACTTCCACTGTGGGTCTTTCCACAGTGTGTCATCATCTGTCCCAGCCGGCTCAAGGGTCCACGAAGCCAACAGTTTTCAAGGCCATGCACCCGGCAGACATGATGGGCTTAAAGGCCATCCCTGGAATTGCCCAACGTTTGCAACAACAGCAAGTCTGCCTTGATGCTCTGATGGTGACTGTAGACAGACTGGCCAATCGTATTGATGGAGCACCTGCACTCGTACCTCCTGCGCCAGTTGCCGCGGCCAATCCTGGACCATCAATGACCACACAGTTGCCGTCAACCTCACAGTACTCAGGGGAAGCGAAGTACTGTCGCGGATTTCTCAATCAGTGTTTCATCCAATTCAATTTGCTGCCTTCCCAGTTTTCTACGGATCAGATTAAGACCAGTTATATTATTTCTTTGTTGGACAGGAAGCCCCTGGCCTGGGCCTCTCCACTATGGGAGCATAAAGATCCCCTTCTAGGGAATCTGGCCTTTCGACATATCTTTGACGAGCCTTCTCACAGACCAACTTCCGCCTCTGAGTTACTTCAGCTACGCCAAGACAATCAGTCCCTTGCGGAGTATGCGGTGGAATTCCATACCCTGGCAGCCGAGCTAGACTGGAGGGATGACAGTCTCCACGGCATATTCTTGGAAGGTATCTCTTCAAGACTCCAAGATGAGCTAGCGGTGAGGGACCTCCCAGATGGCCTGAACAACCTGATTGATCTGGCTGGACGGGTGGACCGCCGAATCCAATGCCGTTTTTGGGAAGGGAGGTCCGGTCATAAGCCAGTAACTCTGGGTCTAACATTTCCCCGACTGGTACCCTTCTCCTCTGCCTCTCCCATAGACCAAGACATAGAGCCTATGCAGTTGGGTCAAGGTACAATCTCGCAGGAAGAGAGAAGACGGTGCCCCGCGCTCAAGATCTGTGCCTATATTGCGGTGGCAAAGGGCACTTCCTAGCCCGATGTGGTGAGCGGCCTGGAAACGCCAGAACCTAGGGATCATTGGGGAGCTGACCCTAGGTAATACATGTTCTGGCCTCCTCATGTACTGTACCGGTTACCCTCGTCTACCCGGGGGTACATTTGATACGCTGGCTTTGGTCAACTCCGGAGCTGGAGGGAATTTCATCCTCGTAGACCTCGTCCAACAGTTGCAGATTGGGGTCCAACCCCGAATTCCTCCTATCTGTGTAATCTTCGATTCACGGTACTCTCCTTCCAGGGAGCATTACTACCTGCACCAAGCCCTTGGTCCTTCGCACCAGCCTCCTGCACGTGGAAGAGATCTCTTCCTTATACTGGAGAAATCCATGCATCCCATCATCTTGGGCTTACCCTGGCTACAGAAACATTCCCCAATCATACAATGAGAGACTCTTCAGATCGCATCTTGGGGCCCGTCTTGTTTTGACTCCTGCCCTGATGATATTCCTCATCCCAGTGTGCCTCTCTTGTCCATACCCATGGCACTCCTGCCACAGTACCAAGACTTTGAAGATGTCTTCTCTAAGGAGAAAGCTGAACTTCTCCCAGAGCACCGGCCCTTTGACTGTGCCATTACCCTGGTCCCTGGCACTATGCCTCCCAGGGGACGGGTTTACCCCTTGTCGCTTCCGGAAACTCGGGCCATGTCTTTCTATATTCAGGAGAATTGGACAGAGGTTTTGTTCGGCCCTCTACAACTCCCCCGCCGGGGCCAAGTTCTTCTTTGTGGCCAAGAAGGATGGGTCACTCCGACCCTGCTTCAATTACCGTGGCCTCAACGCCATCACGTGACGGAACAGGTACCCTTTGCCTCTGATTCCAGAGTTACTAGACTGGCTGCAAGGATTGAAGGTCCTTTACCAAAGCTGGACCTCGGGGGTGCCTACAATTTGGTATGGATACGACCCGGCGACGAATGGAAGACCGCCTTTAATACTAGAGACGGGTACTTACGAATATTTGGTCATGCCTTTTGGCTTATGCAACGCCCCTGCGGTCTTTCAAAAACCTCATGAAATGAGGTCTTGAGGGATATGTTGCATACCTCAGTCATAGTGTACCTCGATGATGTGTTGATGTATTCTAAGGATTTGTCCAAGCACCGTGTAACAAGTGCGGCAAGTACTACAGAAACTTCAGGACAATCGTCTCTTTGCCAAGTTAGAGAAGTGCCATTTCCAGCAGGAATCCTTGTCATTCTTGGATATATAGTCCTCATCCATGGGCTTCCATATGGACCCTAATAAAGTGGGCGTCATTTCGGGACTGGCCACAGCCAGTAGGGGTCAAGGCCCTACAACGTTTCCTGGGCTTTCGCTAATTTCTATCTCCAGTTCATACCCCATTACTCCCGGATGGTGGCAACCGCTTACGGCCCTTACCAGGAAGGGGTGCCGGATGCGAAGAATTGGTCCCAGATGGCAATAAGTGCTTTCCAGAGGCTGAAGGAAGCCTTTCTTCTCTTGATGTCCTGTCTCCACCATCCAAATCTGCAGCATCAGTTCATTGTGGAGGTCGATGCATCTAATTTTGCAGTAGGGGCTGTCCTGAGCCAGTTATCCACTAAAGGCAAACCCTTACCATGTTCCTTATTATCTCGCAAAATTCTCTCCAGCAGAAAGAAATTATAGTATCGGCGATAAGGAGCTCCTGGCCATCAAGCTCATGCTGGAGGAGTGATGGCAGTGGCTGGAGGAGGCCCAATACCCCGTGATCGTCTATACGGATCACAAGAACCTGGAATCCTTGTGCCGAGCCCAACGCTTTAATTCTCGACAAGCCCAATGGTCGCTTTTCTTTAGCTGATTCAGTTTCCTCCTCAGGTACAGGCCAGCCTCCAAGAACATTAGAGATTACACCTTCTCACCCACGGCTGAAACAGAGGATACCCCGGATCCGCCCTGTTATATTCTCAATCCAGCCAAAGTCCTTCTTGCTGCATCAGAGGTGGTTCCTGTGGGTAAGATGGTCATACCCGTTTGCCTGCACAAGAAGGTGTTGTCATGGGCTCATGACTCATTGACCGCAGGGCATTCAGGGGTCGCTCGGACCTTGGATCTGCTGACCAAATATTACTGGTGGCCTCAGGTCAGGAGAGATGTTTGTCTTTACGTCAACTCCTGCCCAACCTGTGCTTGACTGAAGATGCTGACTGGTCGCCCGTGGGGGCTCCTTCAACCATTGCCTATCCCCATCGAGCCATGGACTCATTTGTCGACTGACTTCATCATGGACTTGCCACCTTCGGAAGGCAAAAAAGTGATATGGGTCAAGATCGACAGGTTTTCGAAGATAGCCGACTTCATCCCCCTCACTAAGTTCCCAACAGCACCTGAGCTCTCTAGTCTGTTCGCCCAGCACATCTTTCACCTACATGGACTTCCTCTCCATATTGCCTCTGATCGGGGCTCACTGTTCACGGCTAAATATTGGAGAGCACGCTGCAAGAAATTTGGGGTCCAGTTGGACTGCACAAACCGCACCTTGAAAGCCTTCCTCTGAGCCTTCATGGGAGATCTACAAGATGATTGGGTGGCTTTACTCCCATGGGCAGAATTCTCCTACAACCACCGTAGACATTCAGCCACCAGTAGGCCTCCCTTCCAGGTAGTCTATGGGAGACGTCTCCACCCTCCTTTGCCTTCGCCATTGGCTGTCCCATCACCAGTCATGCAGCTCACAGCCCTACAGCTACGCAGCCTCTGGGGCTCTACTTGGGAGAAACATCAATGCACAGCAGTCACGGCAAAGAGGTACGTAGACCATCTGCGACATCCACTCCAATATTCCTTCCCGGGGACAAGGTATGGCCAAGTACCAAACACCTTCGCCTGTGGGTTCCTTCGATGAGCATGGATCCGAGGTACATTGGCCCATTCCCAGTCACAGAACAAGTGGGTACCGACTCCTATAGGCTCTGCCTTCCCTCTATGCTCAGGGTTCATAACATTTTTCACGTCTCATTGCTCAAGCCATCTTCCACAACAAGGCCCTGGAACCTGCTGCTTCCGCGGCTCAGGAGGACACGGTCTACCAAGTAAAAGAGGTATTAGATGTGTGCTTCCACCTCAGATGATGGGAATATCTCCTCTCCTGGGAGGGCTATGGCCCGGAGGAGAATTCTTGGGAGCCTGCCTCCAACATGTTGGGATAAATCCCTTCTTCAACAGTATCAACTATGCCACTCTGCTAAGCCCAAGCCCCCAAGAAGGGGGGGTACTGTTATGGGCCCAACCCGTGGAGGTCCGTGGGCTGGCCCTATCACCTACCCTGGGACGTCTGGTGGCTGCCACGGCATTCCCGTGGCTTAGTCGGGCCGGTAAAGTTTCTTCACACGGCATTCCCTCTGCGAGGGAGACCGCCACCGACATCTGGGCAGGCCCCGCTCCTAGGCACGCTCACGTGTGGGGACCCGACTCTTAAAGGGGCCAGCGCGGGAAATACACAGCACCTTCCAGGAGTGACGTCAGATGCTCCCAGGGTATTTAAACCCTGCACCAACTCCATTCCTGGCCTTGCAACGAGGTTCACTCTTTGTTGAGAGTTACTAGTTGCTGCTTCCGACTACTGGCTTCGGCTTCTGATTACTGGCTTCTGACTTTGGCTTCTGACTACTGTAAAGCATATTCTGACTACTGTAAAGCATATTCTGTACTACTACTACTACCACATATTCTGTACTACTACTAGTACATATTCAGTACATATTCTGTACATATTCTGTACTACTACTACTACATATTCTGTACTACTACTGTAAAGCATATTCTGACTACTGTAAAGCATATTGTAAAGCATATTTTCATTAACAAGTTTATTGTAAAGTTTATTGATTATTGTAAATGTTTATTATAAAGCACTGTTGCATATGTTTGTTCTAGTTTGCACAGCTGCAATGTTTCTGTTATCTGTGAACCGCTGTGAGGTTACTAAACAAATGTCGGTATATAAAAACTGCAAATAAAATAAATAAATACTGGCTTCCGTCCACTGGCTTCTGACTTCAGCTTTCGTCCACTGGCTTCTGATTCCAGCTTTTGTCCACTGGTTCCTGACTCTGGTTTTCATCCAGGAGGCCTCTCCTAAGTCCAAGTGGCTCAGGTCCTCATGAGCTCCTCTCAGGGGGACAGTGGGCTTCCAGTGGTGAAGTTCCAGTTGGCCTCCTGGCTTCAGCTCTACTCTTCTCTATCCTCTGAAACACCTCTTCAGACACCAATCCACAGGAGACCGCACGTAAGTCCAAGCGGCTCGGGTCCTCATGGGCTCCTTCTGGGGGGACCTCGGGCTTCCAATGGTGAAGATCCCGCTGGTCTCCTGCCCTATGCCGCCTCCCGGCTTCGATTTCCACTGTGGGTCTTTCCATGGTGTGTCATCATCTGTCCCAGCCGTCTGAAGGGTCCACGAATCCACAAAATGTTACAAAACAGCTGATGAACAGAATAACATCCAACAATTAAAAACTCATAAAAATTATTAAAACATTGTCCAAATATCAAAATATTTCAAACATCAGACACATCACATAATATCCAATAATTAAAATGGCAGTCAATCAAGAAAAATAAACTTAAAAAGCTACCTTTACTTACCTTTTAACCATGTTGGTAATAGTTTGACTTTCCTTCCACATTTCTTAATGTCTGGAATACAATTGAACTGAGCTTATATGATGGTATTTATAAACAATGTCCATGTCTATTGGTGCTCTCTTAACTTTTGCAGCTGCACCTTTCAATGTTTTTCAATTTTCTTCATTTTATCAAATTTTCCCTTTTGAAAGTTTAGTGCTAGAGTTGAAGAATTACATATTCTTGATTTTCCAGTCATCACTTCAATTTGATCCTAGAAACACAGTCTAGATGTATTCCACACATTAGAAAGGTAGAAAGAAAGGCAAAACGATTACAGGCATGGTAAAGTGAGGTGAAAGAGGCTATTTTAGCCAAAAGATCTTCATTCAAAATTTGAAGAAGGATCCAACAGAAGAAAAGAGGATAAAGCATAAGTGTTGGCAAGTTAAATGTAAGACATTGATAAGACAGGCTAAGAGAAATTTGAAAAAGAAGTTTGGCAGTAAAGGCAAAAAACTCACAGTAAAAACTTTAAAAAATATATCCGAAGCAGAAAGCGTGCGAGGGAGTCAGTTGGATTGTTAGATGATCGAGAGGTTAAAGGGGCACTTAGAGAAGAAAAGGCCATCGCAGAAAGATTAAACAATTTCTTTGCTTAGGTATTTACAGAAGAGGATGTTGGGGAGATACCCATATCAGAGAAGGTTTTCATGGGTAATGATTCAGATGCACTGAACCAAATCACAGTGAACCTAGAAGATGTGGTAGGCCTGATTGACAAACTGAAGAGTAGTAAATCACCTGGACCGGATGGTATACACCCCAGAGTTCTGAAGGAACTAAAAAATAAATTGCAAATCTATTAGTAAAAATGTGTAACCTATCATTAAAATCATCCATTGTACCTGAAGACTGGAGGGTGGCTAATGTAACTCCAATATTTAAAAAGGTCTAAAGGGCAATCCAGTAAACTACAGACCAGTTAGCCTGACTCAGTGCCAGAAAAATATTGGAAAGGGTCCTAAATATCAAAATCACAGGACATATAGAAAGACATGGTTTAATGGAACAAAGTCAGCATGCCTTTAACGAAGGCAAGTCTTGTCTCACAAATCTGCTTCATGTTTTTGAAGGAGTTATTAAACATGTACATAAAGATGAATCAGTAGATGTAGTTTATTTGGATTTTCAGAAGGCGTTTGACAATGTTCCTCATGAGAGGCTTCTAGGAAAAGCAAAAAGTCATGGAATAGGCAGCGATGTCCTTTCGTGGATTACAAACTGGCTAAAAAACAGCAAACAGAGAGTAGGATTAAATGGACAATTTTCTCAGTGGAAGGGAGTGGCCAGTGGAGTGCCTCAGGGATCTGTACTGGGACCCGTACTTTTCAATATTTATAAAAGTGGAGAAGGGTACAGAGAAGGGCAACCAAAATGATAAAGGGGATGGAACAGCTCCCCTATGAAGAAAGGCTGAAGAGGTTAGGGGCTGTTCAGCTTGGAGAAGAGACGGCTGAGGGGGGATATGATAGAGGTCTTTAAGATCATGAGAGGTCTTGAACAAGTAGATGTGACTCGTTTATTTACACTTTCGAATAATAGAAGGACTAGGGGGCATTCCATGAAGTTAGCAAGTAGCACATTTAAGACTAATCAGAGAAAATCCTTTTTCACTCAACGCACAATAAAGCTCTGGAATTTGTTGCCAGAGGATGTGGTTAGTGCAGTTAGTGTAGCTGGGTTCAAAAAAGGTTGGATAAGTTCTTGGAGAAGTCCATTAATGGCTATTAATCAATTTTACTTAGGGAATAGCCACTGCTATTAATTGCATCAGTAGCATGGGTTCTTCTTAGTGTTTGGGAAATTGCCAGGTTCTTGTGGCCTGGTTTTGGCCTCTGTTGGAAACAGGATGCTGGGCTTGATGGACCCTTGGTCTGACCCAGCATGGCAATTTCTTATGTTCTTTTATGATCTGGAAAGAAATACGACAAGTGAAGTAATCGAATTTGCAGATGATACAAAATTATTCAGAGTAGTAAAATCACTTGCAGATTATGATAAATTGAAGGAAGTCCTTGTGAGACTAGAACATTGGGCATCCAAATGGCAGATGAAATGTAATATGAATAAGTGCAAGGTGATTCATATAGGGAAAAATAACCCATGCTATAGTTACACAATGTTAGGTTCCATATTAGGAGCTACCACCGAAGAAAGAGATCTAGGCATCATAGTGGATAACACATTGAAATCATTAGTTCAGTGTGCTGAGGCAGTCAAAAAAGTAAAAAGAATTTTGGGAATTATTAGAAAGGGAATGGTGAATAAAACAGAAAATGTCATAATGCCTCTATCGCTCCATGGTGAGACCGCACCTTGAATACTGTGTACAATTCTGGTCACCACATTTTAAAAGAGATATAGTTGTGATACAAAAGGTACAGAGAAGGGTGACCAAACTGATAAAGGTGATGGAGCACTTCCCCTTATGAGGAAAGACTAAAGAGGTTAGGAATATTCAGCTTGGAGAAGAGACGGCTGGGGGGGGGGGGGGGGGGGATATGATAGAGGTTTTTAAAATCATGAGAGGTCTAGAACGGGTAGATGTGAATCAGTTATTTACTCTTTTGGATAATAGAAGGACTAGGGGGCACTCCATGTAGTTAGCATGTGGTACATTTAAAACTACTCGGAGAACGTTCTTTTTCATTCAACACACAATTAAACTCTGGAATTTGTTGCCAGGGGATGTGGTTAGTGCATTTATTATAGTTGGGTTTAAAAAAGGATTGGATACGTTCTTGGAGGAGAAGTCCATTACCTGCTATTAATTAATTTGACTTAGAAAATAGCCACTGCTATTACTAGCAACAGTAGCATGGGATAGACTTAGTTTTTGGGTACTTGCCAGGTTGTTATGGCCTGGATTTCCCAAAGCAATACTTACCAATCTGCTCCAGCCACCAGCAAGATGATTTTCTCCTCTCAATGTTCCCACTGGATTGAGGGTTACTGAACTCTTCCCCTGTAATATATCTTGTGCTACAAGGCAAGTCAGTACTACACAATCCTTTTGCTAATTTAAAGTTTAGTTAGTGAGCCTGGGTGACTCACTGCTAATCTTCCAGTTTAGCAAATATTGGCACGTACTCAAATCAATCACACTACCCTAACATCTTTTCAAGTGAGTAACTGACCTTTTTCAACCTTTTTACTTAGATATTTACAAACTATAAACTATTTCCTCCTGATGGCTTGCTTTTTATCTCACACACACACACAAATCATTAACTCCCTCTGGCTTGCTCATTATCTCAGACGCACATATATACTAAAGAATATACCCTATTATTTCACCTCTCCCCAAACTTTTTTAAGTCCTAAAATTTCCCAGAACAATACTACCAATCCTCTTCAGCCACCAGTAAGATGATCTTCTCCTCTCAATGTTCCCACTGCAGGATCTTATAGGTAACAGCAAGTTTCAGTACAGGAAGAGGACCAAATAAAATAAATGCTATATTTAATTCAAAACCAGCCAGAGAGGCTGCCAAAGCCCAACCACTCTTTTACTTCCTCAGAGGGTAAACGTGCATTAAGATTTTTCAATATTGTTGTAATTTAAGGTTTTCACGTGGAGCCACTGATTGAAGATCAGACTTACTATATGGATAGGAGTATATAGTGGTTATTGTTCATGCTTTAGATCTTGCATTCACAATGTTTAATCAAACAAACTGATTCACAGATGGATACCTGCAGTCTAAACATGAGCAGTTTTTGTTAGCATCATTAAATATATATCTTATGTCAAAAAAAATGTAAGCTTAGTTTGCAGGTGGTACAGAGGCATGCTTGCTGCAAAATGTAACTTAATAAATGGGGCATGACAAATCATTCTGCAGCTTATGAAAAAGAGCACATTGATGAGGAGAGCAGAATGTGCTGAATGCAGCTTGAAATCCATGTGTTAGAGACCTAAATTTGAAGGAAAACATTTCAAAATGTCTCTTGTGTTTTTATTAGAACACAATGAGGCTTTCAGTAATGCAAATGTGAGTTTGTACGTCCTTGAATTATGGACACACATACACCACTTCATGCAGTATTATTTTTTAATATATTGTTTATTGAGCAAGACATAATCACTTCTTAAACAGTAAACACTGGAAAAAAAAACCTTTAAACATGAGTTAACAAAACACAGATCATGTCTCACAATTATTCCCACTGTATATCCCCCAAGTCAAGCATAGCATTCATACATACATTGAATCACACACTCACACTATCCCATAACATAATCTAGAAAGGAGTCTAAGCAATGGCTATCTCCTAAAACATGAATTATAACAAAGTAGTAGCCTTTTCCCATAATCTAAGATAACCCTATAAAAATAATAATGACTTTTGACCTCTCAAATAACGTTGTCGAAAGGATTCCAAAGTAGAATAATGCAGCATCTCCTTTTCCAAAACTGAAAAGAAGGTGGATCTGTGCCATGCCAATTGGATAAAATTACTTTTTTAGCCAGGGCAAGAAAGACTGCTAGAAATCGTTTGCCATCCTGAGGGAGAGAGATATGTCTCAGGAATAGATGCAAATAAAATATTTTACCATCCCATGGAATGACGCACTCTAAAACAGTTTCTGTCAGATGCAGGAAATGACCCAATAAAGGTTGCAACCTAGTACTCTCCAAGAACATATGACATAACAGACCAATATCACTGTTGCACTTTAAACAGAGATTGGAGTCCTAAAGCTTCATATAACCTCCCCAACTCAGGAAAGATAAACCCTATGTAATAATTGAAAATGTATTTCACTGAGATTAGCTGGAAGAATAAGCTTATAAACACCAGAGAAAGCTTGAAGTAATCATGCTCTTCCAGCAAGTAACCAGTGTCATCCGCCCGGCGCCCACTGCTTAACAAGTTTACCAAGATGCGACATTGGAATTTGATTTTTGAGGGACATCATCCAAATTCTGATCATATTAAACTTTGGGACCATTTCAGAAAAGGATTCCCCTGCATCAGTAATGGAGAAGTCCATTACCTGCTATTAAGTTCACTTAGAGAATAGCCACTGCCATTAGCAATGGTAACATGGAATAGTCTTAGTTTTTGGTACTTGCAGGTTCTTATGGCCTGGATTGTCCACTGTGGAAACAGGATGCTGGGCTTGATGGACCCTTGGTCTGACCCAGTATGGCATGTTCTTATGTTCTTATCTGGGGGAAAAGCCCCCTACATAGTTGTGAAACATAATGCCTGAGCTGCAAATAGCCTCAGAAATGTGATCTTGGAATGACCCATTGTTCCTGTAATTGTTGAAAGGAATATAAAGAGTTCATCTCAGTATCAATCAATTGCCCTAGACAAAAAAACCCCTTTCAATTCCCAGGAATGAAACACCAAGCCCTCCAATCCTGGTGGAAAATCTGTATGACCACAAAAGATAAGACCGGAGAAGAAAGAAAGGACTCCCTATCAGTGCACTCCCTCCACCATCTCCATGCTTTAAATAATGCTCTAACCCAGAATGCAATGGAGGTTAGCCAGCTCACTGACTCGGCCCCTGTCACATGGTAAGGGCAAAAGGGGCATCGGCGCCATTTTTTTTTTAGAACAGCTGATGCCTGGGACGGGAAATCTCTTCCCTGAGGGCCCCCCCTGGATCTCTCCTCTCCCCCGAGGCCCCTCTGAATCTCTCCCCGAGGCCCCCGCGAGGCCCCCAGGTAATTTAAAAAGGTTTTGGGGGGGTCCGATTTAAAGGGTCGGGGTGGGTTTTTTTTTTTAGCAGCGCGGGCCTCCCTAAAAAAAAAAGGGTCGGGAGGTTGGGGGAGGCTAAGGGGGGGTCGATTTAAAGGGTCGGGTGGGTTTTTTTTTATCGGGCCATCGGCGCCATTTTAATTAGTGGCAGCCAAAATGGCGCCGATGGCCCGAGAGCGGGAGATCGCGCCGGGCTCCCCCCCCCCCCCGGACCACCAGGTAATTTAACATTTTGGGGGGGTTTGGAAGGGTGGGGGAGGGTAAGGAATTGGTTTTAAAGGGTCGGAGTGGGTTTAGGGGTTGTTTTGGTGTGTATGTTTTCCCGCCCTCCCCCAAATAATTCCCGTGACCTATTTAACGATACAATACAAATGCCCCTGACGATAAATCGGGGGGCATTTGTATTGTATCGTGCACTCTAATGATTTAGGACGATTTTAAAATTATCTGACGATAATTTTAATCGTTCAAAAATGATTCACATCCCTGGTTAGAATAGAGTTTGCGGAATAAAAATGTTTTTAGGTCTTTTTTTAATGTTTTTTGGATGTGCTGGGTCCTCAGTTCTATGGGTAGGGTGTTCCAAGTTTTGGGGGAAGCAATGGAAAATGCTCTCTCTCATGTAGTTGAAAGATGAGCGTCTCTTAAGGTGGGGATGTTTAGGAATCCTGTGTTGTTAGAGTGTAGGTTTCTTTGTGGGTTTTGGGGGGTAATGTTTAAGCCTTTTAGTCCATGAAGATCAACATTTAAGATTTTATGAATGATGGTCATAGATTTGTAGGTAATTCGTGCAGAAATAGGAAGCCAGTGAAGAGAGGTTTAAAATGGGTGTAATGTGTTCGTTTCTTTTTTTTCCGGTAAGGATTCTGGCAGCTGAGTTCTGCAGTATTTGGAGTGGTTTGAGGGATGATGAAGGGATTCCAATAAGTAATGAGTTGCAGTAATCGAAGGTGGAGAAAATAAGCAGTTGGAGGACGGTTCTGAAGTCAGAAGGGTTGAGAAATGGCTTTATGTGTCTTAGGGTTAGTAGCTTGTGGTATCCTTCTTTCGTTTTATTTACAATGTGGGGTTTGAAAGAGAGTTCAGCATTGATGGTAACTCCAAGGTTCCTGGTATGGGTGGTAGGGATTATTGTTGTCATTTGTTTATCTAGGATTGTCAGGAGTGGCGGAGTTGGATTGGGTTTTTTATCCATGAGTATGATTTCAGTTTTGTCGAAGTTGATTATGAGTTTCAGGGAGTTTAGTAAGTGCTTGATTGAGATAAGTAGATCTGATGTTTTTTTTGTATGCGTCTTCAATTGAGTTTTGAATGGGAATTAGAAGCTGAATGTCATCAGCGTAGAGGAAATGTAAGATTCCATGATCTTTTAGTAGTTGGCAGATGGGTAGGAGGTAAATGTTGAAGAGGGTAGCGGATAAGGCTGAACCTTGTGGAACTCCAGTTTTGAGGTCAATCATTTTTGATGGGGTGTTGTTGATCACTACTTGGTATGAACAATCAGAGAGGTAGGACGAGAACCATTGTAATGTAGTACCAGAAAGGCCAATGTTTGACAGTTGTTCTAACAGTATATTGTGGTTTACTGTGTCGAAAGCGGCTGATAGGTCAAGGAGTATGAGTAGGTATAAGTGGGGAGTAGCTGGCTTGTTACGGCGGTTACTACCCCAAACCAAATAAGCCTGATACTTCACTTTCAATACATATCCAGCATAGCTCTCTGCTTCAACGGCAGGGGAGAAGAAAAACTGATACTTCACGCATAGCTCTCTGCTTCAACGGCAGGGGAGAAGAAAAACTGATACTTCACGCATATCCAGCATAGCTCTCTGCTTCAACGGCAGGGGAGAAGAAAAAAAGGATTCGCACTCACAAAGCGGGGAGTAGCTGGCTTGTTACGGCGGTTACTACCCCAAACCAAATAAGCCTGATACTTCACTTTCAATGCATATCCTGCTTCAACCGCAGGGGAGAAGAAAAACTGATGCTTCGCGCATATCCGGCATGGCTCTCTGCTTCGGCGGCAGGGGAGAGGAGGGGCTGGTGCTGCGCGCGTGTCCAGCGTGGCTCCCTGCTTCAACGGCAGGGGAGAAGAAGGGCAGCCAGTGGGGGCTGAGTGGCACGGTCTGGGTAGAACAGATGGACATGGGTGTGGCTTGCTTGTTGCGGCGGTTGCTGCCCCTACTGCCCCTAACTGGTCGGGCTTGATGTTTCACTTGGTTGCGGCTCCGTCGCTGCTCTCTGCATTGATGGTGGGGGTGGAAGGGAGGTGGAGCCAGGGGGCTAGGAGAGACAGATAGGTATGGGAGAGAGATGTGGGGCTTGCTGGGCAGACTGGATGGGCCGTTTGGTCTTCTTCTGCCGTCATTTCTATGTTTCTATATGTTTATGTTTCAGAAAGGCCAATGTTTGACAGTTGTTCTAACAGTATATTGTGGTTTACTGTGTCGAAAGCGGCTGATAGGTCAAGGAGTATGAGTAGGTATTTTTCACCTTTGTCAAAGCCTCTGATGATAATGTCATTTAGGGAGATGAGGAGAGATTCTGTATTTAGGTTTTTTCTAAATCCATATTGGGATGGTTGTAGGATGTTGTTGTCTCCAGATAATCATCTAGTTGAGTGTGTACAACTTTTTCAATGGTTTTGGCCAGGAATGAAAGGTTTGATATAGGGCGGTTGTTGGTGAGGATTTCTGTATCTAGGTTGTTCTTTTTGAGGATTGGTTTGATGATAGCAGATTTGAGGCATTTGGGGTAGTAGCCTTCAGTCAATGATAAGTTGATGATTTTGGTGATGGTTTTAGAAATGGTTGGTTCGATTGTTTTGAGGGAGGTTATTGGGATGGTGTCCAATGGATGGTTGGCTGGGTTCATTTTGTTTATTATAGTTCTAATTTCAAGAGTGGAGGAGATGTCAAAGTTTGACCAGGATGAAGTTATCATGCTGTTGAGTTTGATGTTCTGGTTGTTGTTGGTTATGTTGGATTGGATGAGATGAGCTATTTTGTTGTTGAAGAAGTCCGCAAAGTCATCTTTTGATATGTGGCGACCAGAATAGTACACAGAATTCAAGGTGCGGTCTCACCATGGAGCGATAGAGGCATTATGACATTTTCTGTTTTATTCACCATTCCCTTCCTAATAATTCCTAACATTCTGTTTGCTTTTTTGACTGCTGCAGCACACTGAGCCGATGATTTCAGTGTATTATCCACTATGATGCCTAGATCTTTTTCCTGGCTGGTAGCTCCTAATATGGAACCTAACATCGTGTAACTAGAGCAAGGGTTATTTTTCCCTATATGCATCACCTTGCACTGGTCCACATTACATTTCATCTGCCATTTGGATGCCCAATCTTCCAGTCTTGCAAGGTCTTCCTGCAATTTATCACAATCTGCTTGTGATTTAACTACTCTGAACAATTTTGTATCATCCGCAAATTTGATAACCTCACTCGTCGTATTTCTTTCCAGATCATTTATAAATATATTGAAAAGTAAGGGTCCCAATACAGATCCCTGAGGCACTCCACTGCCCTCTCCCTTTCACTGAGAAAATTGTCCATTTAATCCTACTCTCTGTTTCCTGTCTTTTAACCAGTTTGTAATCCACAAAAGCACATCCCTTCCTATCCCATGACTTTTTAGTTTTCTTAGAAGCCTTGCATGAGGGACTTTGTCAAATGCTTTCTGAAAATCCAAATACACTACATCTACCGGTTCACCTTTATCCACATGTTTATTAACCCCTTCAAAAAAATGAAGCAGGTTTGTTAGGCAAGACTTCCCTTGTCTCCAGCAATCTTGCTCCCCAGCCCCCTCTCTTTCACAGCCAGACTCATATGCAGTGCAATAATGTAAAAACAGAAACCATTCCTCATAAAATAAAATCAAGAAATATAAAACCATTATAATAGAAACCTGTTATGCTTCCGGGATGTGAACCCTTGGTCCAGCGAAGAACGAATGTTCAGTCGCTGATTGGCGAAACCTCGACTCGGACTGTCACGAAGATCTGGATGCAGGCACCTCCAGCAGGGCGAGGTATAAAGCTGAGCTGGCGCCTCCAGCAGGTCGTGGACTCAAAAGGTAAAATAGTTCAGGGAATGAGAGTTTGAGGGAGTTCCACACCCGGTCCAAGGGTCGAGAGCCAAAGAGTACCTCGCAGCCGGTCCAGGGGTCAGATGCCAGAGAATACGCCAAAGCCAGTCCAGGAATCAGGAACCAGAGAATACGTCACAGCCGATCCAGGGGTCAGGAGCCAGAGAAGAAACCACAGCCAGTCAGAAGTCACTACCGAAGATCAGGAACCACAACAGGAACAAGCCAGGAGCCGAGAGTCTAAGGTGCAGGACCTGCCTTTAAATAGCTCCCACCAGCTGGCACACCAGGGGAGAGCCAATCCTGATGCAGGAGGCATCCTGCAGCGAATCAGAGGCAGCGATGTAAGCCCCTGAAAGGGGGCGGAGCCAGCAACCCGGAAGAGGAGCTGAAACGCCGCGGCCATGTTGTGCCGCGGTCCGCGGCCCCGGACCCAAGACCCAGCACCTCCTCAAAGTAAACGCGGCGGTCTGCCGCGCTGGTAAGTGGCGGTTTCCGGTCGCGGCTCCTAACAAAACCATATTAATAAAAACAATATTTAAAAAAAAAAAAAGATGATGAATAGAGCATCTAATAAATAAGGATAAAAACAACTTTAATCATTTCCCAAAAATCAAATATTTCAAAATAGCAGACATATCAAATACTTCGTTGACGTGTTTAAAATGTTAAACCCTACAATCCTTTCCAGAAATCTTACTCACATTGGTTTTGTGTTTACCATTATTGTTCATTATTTTACCTCTGTTACTTGTAAACGTTTTGTTTCTTATTTTCTATTCCTGTTCTATGTAAACCGATGTGATGTGCCTACAAATGTCGGTATAAAAAAGTTTTAAATAAATAGCACCTAATAATTAAAACAATTGAAGACGCCGAGACCCGAAAGCCCCGCCCGGCGACCCAAGCTCCAATCGGAGCCAGCCCAGAGGGGCCTTTTTAAATCCTCTTCAGCCCGGCGCCATCTCCCTTTTCAGCGCCGCTGCCACCGTCGGGGAAAACCTGCGCGATCAGCGCCGAGCCCCGCCGGGGGAACGGTTAGTACCACACTCCCCACCCAGGCAGCCTCAGCGCCGACAGCGCAGCAAAACTCACAGAGAGAAAAAATAAGAAAAAAAACGCTGCTAGGACTCAAAAACCGCGCCGAGAACCGAAAGCCCCGCCCGGCGACCCCAAGCCTCCAATCGGAGCCAGCCCAGAGGGGCTTTAAATCCTCTTCAGCCCGGCGCCATCTCCTTTTCAGCGCCGCTGCCACGTCGGGGAAAACCTGCGTGATCGGTGCCGAGCCCCCGCGGGGAAGGTTAGTACCAAACTCCCCACCCAGGCAGCCTCAGCGCCGACAGCGCAGCAAAACTCACAGAGAGAAAAAAATAGAAAAACGCTGCTAGGACTCAAAAACTGCGCCGAGACCGAAGCCCCGCCCGGCGACACAAGCCTCCAATCGGAGCCAGCCCAGAGGGGCTTTAAATCCTCTTCAGCCCGGCGCCGCGCGCCAAGGCGTCGCGCGCCGAAGGAGCAAGACAAAGGGGCCCTGCCCCTTTGTCTCGCCCCTTCGGCCTCTGCCCCGAAGGAGCCTCTTTTCACACCCCTCGATCTGCCAGTCCGGTTCCACAACTCAATGTCTTTTCAACAGCCTTCCTGGTCAGCTCCTTCCTCATAACAGCGTCACCAACCATTATTTGAACACAAACGTCTCAAGACAGCGACATTAACCTTCAATCCCTACCTTCCCACAAATATCTCACCACAAATATCTCACCAAGCCGTTCCCCAGACAGATGCGCCCATGATTCCAACTACAGACCTGCGCAACTCCAGATACCAACTCTGGACCTCCAGAGCAAAATCACTCCAGATTCACACTGAGAACCAGAGTTGCCAGCTGATACTACAGATGAACTCACATAACTATAAAAGGGAACACTCTTCAGAATTCAACTGCCCAGCTTTCGCCCAGCATTCGTCTGACTGCATTCGCCCAGCATTCGTCTGACTGCATTCGTCTGACTGCACTCGCCCAGCATTCGCCTGACTGCATTCGCCTGACTGCATTCGCCCAGCATTCGTCTGACTGCATTCGCCCAGCATTCGTCTGACTGCATTCGCCCAGCATTCACCTGACTGCATTCGCCCAGCATTCACCTGACTGCATTCGCCCAGCATTCGTCTGACTGCATTCGCCCAGCATTCACCTGACTGCATTCGCCCAGCATTCACCAGACTGCATTCGCCCAGCATTCGCCTGACTGCATTCGCCCAGCATTCGCCTGACTGCATTCGCCTGACAGCATTCGTCTGACTGCATTCGCCTGACAGCATTCGCCCAGCATTCGTCTGACTGCATTCGCCTGACTGCATTCGCCCAGTCTGACTCGTCTGACTGCATTCGCCCAGTCTGACTGCATTCGCCCAGCATTCGTCTGACTGCAGCGTCTCATCTTTAAGTAAATATGAGACTCAACTCAATCCCAATAATATATAAAATCAGGAGATTCACACCAAACAAACAAACCGCCCCTTATGAACCACAAACTCGACTAAAAAGGCTCTTACCAATCATGATTTCCCCGCTAAACCACTCCTAGGCCTCAACGCTTTTTCTCTGTTACCCTTTTGAATGCTCAATCTCTCTCAAAAAAAACTCACCTACTAAGTGACTATCTGGAGGAGGAAAAACCAGATCTATGTGCCATCACTGAATCATGGCTAAAACTAGAGGATGCAGCCCTGATCAATCAACTTCCTCTCCAAACATACGACATCTTTTCCATCCCTAGACCTAAGAAAAGAGGAGGTGGTTTGTTATTAGCATCAAAAAAATTTATAGGATTATCTCTGCTCACATCTATTGCTACTTCTAATATTGAATTCGCTGTCTTCAAATCATCTCACCTACAAATAGGGCCTCATCTACGCTCCTCCAGGCCCGCCTTGACTCCGACCCTTCCCCTTTAATAGAATATATAGCTCGTCACATCAACACGGACTCTCCAGCCATACTACTTGGAGATTTCACCTTCACGTAGATGCTAACCCTCGTTCCTCCAATTGTGAACTTTCATCAACACTCTCAACTCCATGGGATTTCATCAACTAATAAACGATCAACTCATAAAGCTGGCCATACCCTAGACCTAATCTTTATAAATAAAGTCTCTCCCTATCAGCCCCAGTAGTTTGCTTGCCAATCCCATGGTCTGATCACAAGCTAATCCGCTCATCCTTAGCAACCCACCTCCCAAGCACTACTACCTCATTAAAAACCTCGATTCAATTCAGAAAACTATGCAATCAGGAAACCCCTTATCACACATCTATTGGAAGAACTAAAACACATAAACATCTCGGACGCTGACTCAGCCCTCTCATCCTGGTCCTCTATAACCAAAAAGTTGCAGATCAGACATGCCCTCTTATCTCCAAAACCATCAACTCTAACAAAGAAAAGAAAAAGCCGTGGTATACCCCCGAACTTAGACATTTAAAGCGGGAACTTAGAAATAAAGAACTCATCTGGAGAAAAAATCCGACTTTGGAAAACAACTCAGCCTTCAAAACCATCATGCACCAATACAGGATCGCTATCCTACAGAAAAAAAAAAGATTTCCACTCTCGAAAAATCCACCACTTCATCTATGATCCTAAAGCTCTTTTCTCCCTGGTCTCATCCCTCACTAAACCACCCACATTCATCATTCCAGATGAAAAATCTGCAAGCAAAGCCGAAGAACTCGCTATCTTCTTCAAAGAGAAAGTATTTAACCTACTTAAACCACTCCTGGATCAGAAAAAAACTTCCCCCCAACCTCCTCTCTCAACTTCCAATCCTCTTCAAATTTCAAGCCTTGAAGCCTTCGAGCCAGCATCCACTATTGAGATTGAAAATATCCTAAAAAAACTTAAACCTGCATCCCACCCGCTTGATTCGATTCCTGCTAATATGCTCATTGCTGGCGCCAAAGCTATTTCTAAGCCCATTGCTCAAATCATTAATGCCTCCCTCACACAGGGCTTAGTGCCAACCCCACTCAAACTCGCTATACTAAAACCCCTCCTAAAAAAGCCCAACCTCTCTCCGGAAAATCCAGCCAACTTTCGGCCTATAGCCAATCTCTCATTTATAGCTAAAATCCTAGAAAGATTAGTCAACCATCAACTCTGCGAATTTCTGGACGATAACAACATTCTCGCCACAACACAATTTGGATTCCGCAAATCCCGAAGCACTGAATCCCTTCTCATTTCTCTAACCGACAATATTCTCTTAAACCAAGAGAAAAAACACCCTTGCCTATTGATCCTCCTTGACCTCTCAGCGGCGTTTGACACGGTCAACCACAAGATCCTCTTAGACCGTCTAGCAGAGATTGGTATCAAAAACACAGCACTCAACTGGTTTAAATCCTTCCTACAAGACAGGTTCTATAAAGTTAAGATAAACAACTATGAATCTCAACCGATCAGTTCTAACCTTGGCGTCCCTCAAGGATCATCTTTATCCCCGACCTTATTCAACATTTACCTGCTCCCACTCTGTAACCTACTTTCTAAGCTTAATCTAACCTACTACCTTTATGCGGACGATGTCCAAATACTTATTCCTATCACCAAATCCTTGCAAGAAACACTTCACTTTTGGAATTCATGCTTCCTCTCCATATCCAATCTCCTTGCTGATCTATGTCTAGTACTGAACACCAACAAAACAGAATACCTCCTAATCACCCAAGAAGGCAACTACCAACTCTCCAACACTCGCTCGTCAGCACACCTCCTCTTTCTTCTCTCTCTACTCAGGTTAGAAACCTAGGAGTTACCATGGATAACCTACTGAATTTCAAAAGTTTTATCAGTAACACAGTGAAAGAATGCTTCTTCAAACTCCAGGTTCTAAAAAGACTCAGACCTTTATTGCACCCCCATGATTTCAGATCAGTTCTGCAAGCAATCATATTTTCTAAAATTGATTACTGCAACTCCCTTTTACTTGGACTCCCTGATATCTCCCTGAAACCGCTACAAATGCTCCAAAATGCCACTGCCAGGATCTTAACTAAAGCAAAAAAAAGGGACCACATAACACCAATATTAAAAAATCTCCATTGGCTCCCTATAAAACACAGAATCACCTACAAAACCCTTTCATCCATTCATAAATCCATTTACAAAGCCTCATACCTAGATCTCAGGATCCCATTCCAGCTACATACTTCCTCCCGTCCACTGAGAACTGCGCAAAAAGGCTCTCTGAAAATCCCTCCACTTAAGATTTCGTCAAACAAAAGAGCCTTCTCCACTGCAGGTCCGATCCACTGGAACTCTCTACCATCGGATCTTAGGCTTGAACAATGCCCCCTCACTTTTAAAAAAAGACTTAAAACTTGGCTTTTCTCTCAAGCCTACGATTGAGTATATCCACAAATCCCTCCTCCAGGTCTATGCCATATAATACCTCTTAGCTCAACAACTAAAGAATTAATTTTCCAATCCATCTAGTCTATTTTGCAGATATCTTATTCATACTGATTCTTTTAAATCGCCTGTATATAACATGTCTATTACTACTGTTGTTTTTAATGTTTTATTTAAAAAAAATTTTATTTAAAATTTTTATATACCGGCATTCATGTTGCAACACATCATGCCGGTTTACATATAACAGGGGTGTACAGTGAACAATTCAATAACCTATTTGTGTAGAAGGAAGCAGTTACAAATAACAAGGTAATAGAACTGGGAGGAGAGAAGAAAAGGGAGAGAATAACATTAGGTATAGGTATTTACATTAGTAATAACATTTTTACATGTGGAAGTGGTAGAATCTGGCTGAATAGAATTAATCGGTGTCCGGGAAAGCTTTTTTAAACAGCCAGGTCTTGAGTCTCTTCCTGAAGGTTGGGAGGCTGGGCTCCTGTCTAAGGTCCGGTGGGATGGAGTTCCATAGAAGGGGGCCGGCTGTTGAAAAGGCCCGATCTCTCAAGGTAATGTGTTTGGTAGTTTTGGCTGGGGGCACTTGAAGAGATCCTCTGAGTGTGTCTCTTGTTGGTCTGGAGGAGTTATAAATTTGGAATGGGACTTGTAAGTCGAGTGGGGTGAGTTGATGGATGGTTTTGTATATTATGGAAAGAGATTTGTAGAGGATTCTAAAGTGAACAGGCAACCAGTGGAGATCTTTTAGGATTGGAGATATATGGTCCCTCCTCCTGGAGTTTGTCAGTAATCTTGCCGCAGCGTTTTGTAACATCTGGAGGGGTCTAGTATAGGAGGAGGGTAGGCCCAGAAGGATAGAGTTACAGTAATCGATCTTAGAAAAAATGATGGCTTGTAGGATGGTTCTGAAGTCCTGAGTGTGGAAGAGTGGTCTAATTCTTTTCAGAACTTGGAGTTTGTGGAAACAGTCCTTGGTGGTTCTGTTGATGGAAGCTTTAAGGTTCATCCGGTTGTCAATTAATACTCCTAGATCTCTCACCTGTGTAGTAGTTGGGATAGTTGGAGGATTAGAGATGGCATTGTTATCTGGGGAGATGACAAGCAGTTCTGTTTTAGAGGAGTTTAAAACTAGGTTTAGGTTAGCCAGGAGATGTTTAATTTCGAAGAGGCAGTTTTCCCAGTGAACCAATGTTTTTGTGTAGGATTCTTTAATGGGTATCACGATCTGGATGTCGTCTGCGTAGAGGAAATGTTTGAGGTTAAGGTTGGAGAGGAGTTGGCAGATGGGTAAAAGATAAATGTTAAAGAGTGTAGGTGACAGTGAGGAGCCCTGAGGGACTCCTATGGATGCGTCCATTCGTGAAGATTCTTTGTTCTGTATCTTAACCTTGAAGCCTCTGTTGGAGAGAAAAGATTTAAACCATGAGAGAGCGGTGCCTGAGATACCTATAGAAGCCAGAATGGAAGTGAGAATGGAATGATTGACCGTATCAAAGGCGGCTGATAGGTCCAGTAGAATTAAGAGGAAGGATTGGCCTTTGTCAAGGCCCATTAATATGAAGTCAGACATGGAGATGAGGAGGGATTCTGTGTTCAGTGATTTGCGAAATCCGTATTGTGATTGGAATAGGATTTTGTTTTCTTCTATGTATTCGGAGAGTTGAGTATTGACAACTTTTTCTAGAATCTTGGCTATGAATGGAAGATTGGCGATAGGACGGAAGTTGTTGGGGTCTTTAGGATCCAAGTTGGGTTTCTTGAGTAGAGGTTTGATGGAGGCCAATTTGAGGTCGTCAGGATATAGTCCTTGGGAGAGTGAGCAGTTTATGATGTCCGACAATGTTTTAGCGATGGAGTCAGGGATGGCCAGGAGCAGTTTGGTGGGGATAGTATCCAAAGGATGGGAGGAAGGTTTCATTCTTCTTATAAGAGTTTGTATCTCTAAGATAGAGATGGGTTCAAGTGTTTCCAGACCATTGTTGTTGAGGGATGATTGTTGAAGAGACTGGTAAAGAGCAGGGTCGGTGGGATTAGAAGGCAGATGAGTTAGAAGGCTGTTGACTTTGTTGTGAAAATGAAGAGCAAGTTCTTCAGCTTTGGATTGTGCTAGGTCGTTGGGAATCTCCTGTGGGATGATTTGGGTGAGATTGGAGACATAGGCGAAGAGGGCTTTTGCGTCGAAGATTAAGTGGTGAATCTTGGTTGCATAGTAGTCCCTTTTGGATTTAGAGGTAGTTGACTTGTATTGATGGAGGGTGGCTTTGTAGATGGATCGTGTATTGGTGCTTGGGGATTTGCGCCAGTCGCTCTCTTTCTGTCTTAGATTTTGTTTTAGCTTTCTTAGTTCTTCCGTGAACCATGGTTGTCTTTTGGAGGCGTTTGGGAGTGATTTTTTGGTTGCTAGCGGACATAGCTTGTCGGCTATGGAATCTGTGATGGCTTTCCAAGAGCGGAGAGCTGTGTTCGGGTTTGAGAGATCAATGGATGGAAGTTGAGAGGCTAGGTGGGAGCTGAGGTCTTCTGTAGAGCAGGATCTTCTGTATGGGAAAGATGGTGAGGGCCCTTTGGAGGTGGAGGGTTTTTTCAATGAGAATGCGGTTGAGATAAGTGAGTGATCAGACCAAGGGACCTTCTTGCTTTTGAGGCGTGAAGAATGTTTGATGCCTGGGTTAATAAAGATAAGATCCAGCGTGTGGCCTGCTTTGTGTGTGGGTTTGGTAACTAATTGTTTGAAACCCAGGGCTGAGAGGGCTGAGAGAAAGGATTCACAGCTGGATGATGGGGTAGGGTTGTCCACATGCAGATTAAAATCTCCTAGGATAATTGCTGGAGCGTCCAGTTTGATGAGGGTTGTGATTTCCTCTACTAAGGGGGAGGGGTCTGTCTCAAGGAGGCCCGGAGGGGCGTAGACGAGTAGGATTTGTAGTTGTTCCGAGGTGAAGAGACCCATTTCTAGTTTAGAGTCTGAGTTGTATGGGTGCTGGATGAACCCGAGGTCTTTTTTTGATGCAAATAGGAGTCCTCCTCCTCTTTTTTTTCAGTCGGGGGATGGAGAAGATGTCGTAGTTTGATGTGGGAAGTTGGTTTATAATTGCTGTGTCCGTGGGTTTGAGCCATGTTTCTGTTATAGCACATATATCTGGTTTGGTATCAAGGAGATAGTCGTTGAGGATTAGAGATTTCTTGGACAGAGATTGTGCATTGAATAGTGAAAGTGAGAATACAGTGAGGCCTAAGAGTTGGGTGATAGGTGTTATCAAAATTGGGGTGAATGATTTAAGGTTTCGGTGTAGCGCCTGTCGTTTGTGTTGTAGTATGAATGATCTGTTAGGTTTTCCTATTGCTGACAGGCTGTGTTGTAAAATAGGTATTGGGAAGGTGGGGAACATTTTAGTGTGTAGCGCTTGTGTTGTAGTGGTGCTGCGTTTGTGCTGTTGATGGGCCGGGGGGAGAAGGCAGTCTTTGTGAGTAGAGGCTAGTTGGAGCCGGAGCTGGAAGTGTAGCCCTCCGGGGCTACACGAAGGGGCACACAAAGGGGCAGGCCCCTTTGTCGTGCTCCTTAGGCGCGCGACGCAAGGCGCGCGGCGCCGGTCTGACTCAGATTTAAAGCCCCTCTGGGCTGGCTGCTATTGGAGGCTTGCTTCGGTGGGCTGTTGATGGGCCGGGGGGAGAAGGCAGTCTTTGTGAGTAGAGGCTAGTTGGAGCCGGAGCTGGAAGTGTAGCCCTCCGGGGCTACACGAAGGGGCACACAAAGGGGCAGGCCCCTTTGTCGTGCTCCTTAGGCGCGCGACGCAAGGCGCGCGGCACCGGTCTGACTCAGATTTAAAGCCCCTCTGGGCTGGCTGCTATTGGAGGCTTGCTTCGGTGGGCGGGACTTCCGATCGCGGAGGTTTTTGGCGCGGAGAAAAGTTGCGTTTGGAGGTCTGGTCGGGTCAGATCAGGATGCCGATGAGGAAGCCGCAGGTAAGTTTAAAATTCCCGCGTGGTCGGCACGGGGGCCCTCGGTGGTCGGGGCGAGAGGATGAAGGCCTTACCCCGATGGGCTCAAGCGCCGGCTGCGCGGGCCCCTCTCCCAGCTCCCGCGTGTTGATCCGGCGTCTGCAGTGCAGGTCGAGGTAAAGGGAGGGTCAGAGAGCCTGCTCTCTTTAAATCTGGCGGGGGTCGCGTTGCTGTGACGTCACCGGCGCGACTTTTGGCCTCGGGAGTTGCTGGTCAGCGTCGTCGGGCAAAGGGGGGGGGGGTCCTTCCCGGTAAACTCTTCCCTGGTTCGCGTTTGGAGGTCTGGTCGGGTCAGATCAGGATGCCGATGAGGAAGCCGCAGGTAAGTTTAAAATTCCCGCGTGGTCGGCACGGGGGCCCTCGGTGGTCGGGGCGAGAGGATGAAGGCCTTACCCCGATGGGCTCAAGCGCCGGCTGCGCGGGCCCCTCTCCCAGCTCCCGCGTGTTGATCCGGCGTCTGCAGTGCAGGTCGAGGTAAAGGGAGGGTCAGAGAGCCTACTCTCTTTAAATCTGGCGGGGTCGCGTTGCTGTGACGTCACCGGCGCGACTTTTGGCCTCGGGAGTTGCTGGTCAGCGTCGTCGGGCAAAGGGGGGGGTCCTTCCCGGTAAACTCTTCCCTGGTTCGCGTTTGGAGGTCTGGTCGGGTCAGATCAGGATGCCGATGAGGAAGCCGCAGGTAAGTTTAAAATTCCCGCGTGGTCGGCACGGGGGCCCTCGGTGGTCGGGGCGAGAGGATGAAGGCCTTACCCCGATGGGCTCAAGCGCCGGCTGCGCGGGCCCCTCTCCCAGCTCCCGCGTGTTGATCCGGCGTCTGCAGTGCAGGTCGAGGTATTTGTTATTAGTATTTATTCAATTTTCTCCAAGTTCATTTTCCTGTTCCATGTAAGACTCGCATGTTAAGTCACTCCAATGTTATATGTAAACCGAAATGATTAGCAACATTGTTGCTAGAATTTCGGTATATAAAAAATGTTAAATAAATAAAAATAAATAATAACGAAAAAAATGTATGCCTCTCCATATCTGAGAACGTTTAATTTCCAGTCACCCTGAGATTGTCCTGGATTAGTGAGTTGGAGAGTAGGGAGCTCACACACTTTCTTCTCTCTCTCTCTCTTATAAACACACACATGCACCCTTCTATCCTGTCCTTCTCACTCTGTCTTCCACATCCTCACTTCTTCCCTTTCACTTGCCTCTCATTCACTCACCCCTCCTCTTTTCTCTCAGTCACTCAACACCCTTTCCCTCACACCTCCCCTCCCTCCCACTGAAACCCTTCCCTCTCAGTCCCTCATCCCCTCCCTCCCCTCTCAGTCACTCATCCCTCCCCTCACCCACCTCATCTTATTAACTCTCCTCATTTGTACTCCTTCCCTCTGTCATAGCACACCATGTGAGACATCCCACCCTCTCTTGGTGGTCCTTGTCTTCTTCTTCCTGTTAACAGGAAGCCCACCAACAGATCATTTGGCCTCTCATATGCATTTGAACTTACCTGCACATGCATGCTCCCTCTCAGGCACACAGGTTCTCACACACATTACAAGCTCCCTCTCTCTCATACACACATGCACATGATCCCTCTCTCTCATGTACACATGCTTACACAAACATTCCCTCTCTCTCATACACACAGACTCTCACATACATATACAATCTCTCCTCTTTCATACACACATGAACCTGATCTTTCTCTCTCATGTACACATGCTTACACAAACAATCCCTCCCTCTCATACACACACTCAAGCTCCCTATCTCTCCATACGCAGACTCTCACATGCATACACAATCTCTCTCACATACACACATTCCCATGATCCCTCTCTCTCATGCACACCTGCCTATACAAAATCTCCCTCTCTCTCATTCACAAAGGCTCTGAAACATACACATGCTCCCTCTCTCTTATATATACAGGTTCTCACACATATACACAAGCTTTCTCTCTCTGTTTAATTGTGACTGGAGTCATTGACTTGATGACACCCAAGCTTAAAGCTGACAAAATCCTGTCACTGTGGACACCCCTGAAAAAACTCTCATTTATGATCCAAGAATGGGATATTTGGCTCGGTGTAAAGTATAAATGTGATCTCTCTGAGCTTTCATACTTCCAGCTGGAACATGTCATGTGTTTTTTTAGAGATCTGGTGATTTTGATGGAAATTCCTATGCATTTGGTGGATTCTATGGTAGTAAAAATGTCAGATACACCAACAAAATGCAGATTGCCTGTAGCAATAAAGCTGATAATTTGAACAAAATGTTTGAGGTCCATAAGGTCTAATGTCAATGAGCCCTGAACTGCAATCTTGTTCAAAGCTGATACACTTCATCGTACTTGTACGAATTGCATGAAGTTGTTTGGATAATGACTAAGAGCTGAACATCTGGACACACTGACCTTTAAAATGCTTTAGTCATTCATGTGCACAATTAATTACAATTTGATCAGAAACCATCACATTCTAGCTTGACCCATATATGCTCAGATTCAAATTCAAAGATTAGTAAAAATTACCCTTCTGGGCCTCTTTAAATGTTTTCAGCTGAAAGATATCCAGGATTTTCCTCAACTTGCTTGTGAAATTTTATGACAAAAGTTTGTCAACAATGGGGCTGATGTAATAAGCTGTGGTTAACCCTACGACAGGATTTCCACATGAATCTTATATGTGAATGTAATAACATCAGGTTTAGAGGGAGTGCATGCAAATGGCATGTAAAGGAGTTAATCATTTATTAACAGGCATTGCAGGGAGAATGGTTAGTGTAAGTGTTTTAGTGCCTGGACCAGGAAAGGAGTTAAGCTGAAGAGCCTGTCTGGAGGCGAAGAACAACAGAGGTAGAAGCCTTACAGCACGGCAGAAGAAAGAGGTGAGAGAGGAAGCAGGCTGTGAAAAGGCAGTTCCTAGCTGAGGAAGCGAGGAGAGCCCGAGAGGAGCAGGTTGTCCTGGCTCAAGCTACTCGCATAAGGGCACGCAGGCAATGCATATTCCACCTGAGGATAATGCTGCTGGGAATGCTGGAGACTGTATGAAGAAATATGTGGATGTGGATATGTCGTACCAGGTCTGCTCAAGCTTCTCAAAGCCTTACACTTCCATCTAGCACATGCTACTTTAAACAGCCATGAATCTCTGCTGCATTTTCAACGCTCACTGGCGTTCACTATTATAGTTCCCACACGGTCTGAGTCAAATCATGAAGGGGTTAGACATTGCTCTATCCACTTTCAGTCCCACTCCCAGACTACTGACTGTTGTGTTTGTGGCATTGTGTGGACCCTTAGTCGCAGTGGAGATGACTCCTCCCTAGGAGGCCATGGGAAGGAGCACGGCGAATTGGGACGCCCATGTTGGACTGGAGATGCCGAGGGCCTTGGTACTCAGCACTGGAGGCAGCCATCTTGCCCAAGGAGGAGGAAAAGGGTAGAAAAGAGTTAAGGAATAGCGGTCGCAGCCGTCTGCGACCAACGGACGCAACACCGACTTCTTCATTGTCTTATGTAAAGGGAAGCCTTTCACCTTGAGAATCAATTGTGAGTCTCCGCATACTGGTTTGTGTGTTGGCCTCTAACAGGGCCTTAAGCATGCATATTTGCGTGTGTATTTCGTTTGCATAGATTTTCCACGCGTATCTCATTTGCATAGCACTCCTTTATTACATCTTGTGGGGCCGCTGATTTTTGCTGTGTGCTCTGAAAAAAAAATACACGCAGAAAAATAGGACCAATTTCAGTGCGGGTCTTATTACATTGGCCCCATTAAGTTTCGTACTCTATGTATGTCCATATATGTGTCTGTATATGTCACTCTCCTCTATCCAGTGTTTTTATAGAGCTTGTAACCTCTCCAGGACCTCTAGATTCATTACAAAAGGAGAGCTCTAGACACAGAGCTTGCCAACAGAAAAAGGGCCCTATACATACAGTTTTTGTATTACATCAATATTTAGACTACAAAAGTAATTTTAATGATACAGGATTTTTAAAAATTGAAAAGATTAAACATTGTTACCATATGTAATAGAAATGAATACAATTCATAACAAAAGTGGAAAGTAGATTATACAATAAGTTACCAGTCACTTTCTTTACATTAAATTCATATATTCTGAATTAACTTTAAATCATGACTGTTGTCCCTAGCTGTAACAATTAAGGAAATAGTTTTCAAAAACATTTGTAAACTATGGGCTCTGGCTCTCTAAGTTACCTGGCTATAACTTATCTAACAGAGGGATATTCAGCGGCACGGATACGTTCTAGTTATATCCGACTAACTTCAGACCTACTGTCAGGATCAGTAGCTCTTACCCAATCCACCCACAAGTTATTTGGCTAACTTCTGAGCTGAATGCATACTTATCTGGCTAAATGGTGACTGCTGATCGCAGCCAAATATTCTGCGGCCACCACTTAGCCAGAGAAGTTATTACTCCTGAATAGCAGCTTTACGCACATGAAAATTATCGCTGGGGTTGAATGCATTAACATTTATGCAGAAGTGATTTCACATGTACGTGCACTCACTCCTGAAAGAGGCATTCTCAAGGGTAAAGTTTGATTGAGAGGAACCATTTATTGGCACATTTTCATTTTCTAAAGGGACACATACACTCCTGCTCCCAGGCATGTGAAGCCACGCGGGGGCGCACACAAACTTTGCTAATTTTCAAAGCAGACAGGCATTATAGATGTGACGTCACAACATTTTTGTTGCAATCCGTTTATTGTTTTGGGGGCTTTTCTCCCATGTTCAGTTCGTTTAAGGTTATTTTCAGTTTTAGTTTGGTTCATTCCAGGGTGGAATTAAGTTAGCAGGGATAAGTGATGACACTGCAGCCAGCAGCATATTTACAACTGCTGGAGCCAGGGCAGCAGTGCCTGGGCTTGTAAGGATTTCAATGTGGAGCATAGGAGGGACCCAGGAGGCCCCAGCCGGGTAGGTTTGGACCCTGAGCTGGTTCCATTTGTGGTTGGAATGTGGGGGGATCAGAGGAGGCCCAGGCAGACAGGCCCAGGACCCAGGTTCGATCGTGGAACATGGGAGGGTACTTCCAGAACCATGGAATGCTTGTATTTTTTTTTATAACTAATAAAGGAATATCTGAAATTTGTCAAGGATTTTTGTAGACCGCCATTTTCATTTGTGATTTTTGCATTTGTTTGAAATGAATGCACATCTTTAACTTACGCACGTAAGTTCACTTTGAAAATTAGGGCTGAAGTCTGTGTTTACTGTCTACTTGCAGACTTAAGCTCTATGTGGGCTGCTATGAAATTCCCTTCTAAGAGCTCGGCCTTCAAAAGTGCAAGTGTGTCAACAAAATGCCTGTGGATGTGGGTCCATATAGATTTAGGCAAGTGTTTTAAAACCTGTGAGTCGCAAGCTGTTTGGTTGCATAATAATATTAATAATAATAAGACTTCTGGCTGTGAAGTAGTATATGCGTACTATTTTGTGTTTCTGCTTCCGCAGGTGCAGGTTCATTTGCAAAACAGTTGCACCAGAGAGAAAGCTGAACTTCACATGTGGGGATGTGCACAGGTTGGCCGACCTAATTATAAGGAAACAGAAATGTGATGGCAGAAAAAGATTCTATAGCCTATCTAATCTGCCCATCATTTGATTAAATATCCCCTGTATTTATCCCAGGCTTTCTTGAAATCAGATATCGTTTTTATCTCCACTGCCTCCACTGGGAGGCTGTTCTATGCATCCACCACCCTCTCTATAAAGAAATATTTCCTAAGATTACTCCTGGATCTACCCCCTTTCACTCTCATCCAATGACCCCTCATTCTAGAGCCTCCTTTCCATTGAAAAAAGCTCACCTCCTGTGCATGGAAACCTTTGAGATATTTGAATGATCCATCTTATCTCCCCTATCTCACTTTTCTTCTTTAAGTCTCTCCCCCTATGCTTTAGAACAAAGACCCCTGACCATTTTAGTAGCCTCCCTCTGGACTTACTCCAGCTGGAATATATCCTTTTCAAGTTGTGGTCTCCAGAAATGCACATAATATTGAAAATGAGGTCTCACTAGTTATTTATTTATTTTACAAGCTTATTTTCCCCAACTTCCTCACACTGGGGTAGATTTTCAAACCACGCGAATAGGCGTACTTTTGCTGGCGCATCAGGCGCAAGCAAAAGTACGCGGGATTTTAGTAGATAAAATCCGGGATCGGCGCGCGCAAGGCTATCGATTCTGTATAGCCGGCGCGCGCCGAGCCACGCAGCCTACCCCCGTTCCCTCCAAGGCCGCTCCGAAATCGGAGCGGCCTCGGAGGGAATCCTCTAACACCCTCCCCTCACCTTCCCCTCCCTTCCTCTACCTAACCCACCCGCCCGGCCCTGTCTAAACCCCCTCCTTACCTTTGTCGGGAGATTTACGCCTCCCTCTGGGGCGGGTCCGGAGGGCGCGGCCACGCCCCCGGACCGCCCCGGGCCGTAACCACGCCCCAGGCCCGCCCCCCAAAACGCTGCCGACACGCCCCCAAAACGCCGCGCAGATCGGGCACGCCCCCGACACGCCCCTGACACGCCCCCCCTCAGAAAACCCCAGGTCTTACGCGAGTCCCGGGGTCTGCGCGCGCCGGTAGGCCTATTGAACATAGGCGCACCGGCGAGCAGGGCTCTGAAAATCCGCCCCATTGTGTTCAGTGTGGATAACAATAACATAAAACACATTAAATCTAATGACATGATCAATATAAAGTATAACATATATATAACATCAGCAAATTAAACTTAAGCAGATGCTTTTAAATAAAACAAGTTTTTAATCTTTTCCTGAACAATTTGATGCCTCTCACCATACACAATTCAATAACCAATACCAACCGCCGTGCTCACATTACCCCCATCCTTCGAAACCTGCATTGGCTGCCAATAAAATATAGAATTCTATATAAAGCTCTCACAATAATCCACAAATCTATTCACCAACAGCTCACACTAGACCTTCAGAACCCTCTCCAACACCACTCGTCCGAAAGACCCATCAGAGAAGCTTATAAAGGGACCCTTCAAGTCCCACCTTCAAAATACACCCGTCTAAAAACCACCAAAGAACGTTCCTTCTCCACAGCAGGCCCAGTCCTCTGGAACAGACTTCCGACTGACCTAAGACTGGAACCTTGCCTTCATACCTTTCGAAAACAACTGAAGACGTGGCTTTTCCTCCAAGCCTTCCCCTAGTCAAAATGCCACTTCGAACTCAGCCTAAGGAATGAGATAATTACCAATCTCATAACCAGTTATATATTATTTATTTGTTGCTTATTTCCGCTCTACCTTTCTTCCTGGCTACTCTAGCCCCCAAGTTCAATGCCCCTGTTTTATGTAACTTTGCTTGATTCAGCCTTCTTGTTCTTGGTTACACTTGTTTATCCCCTAAGTTCCATGTAAACCGGCCTGATGTGAATTCTATTCGTGAAGTCCGGTATAGAAATATATATTAAATAAATAAATAAATAAATAAATAAATAAATAGGAAAATGCCTATTGCGAGTTCCCTTGAGTGGCTGGTAGAGCTAAGAGATGTGTCCCCATACATCTTAACCTTTGTGATGAGTCACAACAGGTTAAAGAATTTGCCACAATGCATTTACTAAGCACTGTGACTAATATTATAAACTGTGACCTCAGCTTAACAGGTAACCACGGTGCCGTGGGATTGGAGAAAAGCAGTGATGGTCCCGTTTCACAAAAATAGTAGCAGAGAGGAAGTTGGAAACCACAGGCCAGTTACCCTCACATCAGTGGTGGAAAAATTAATAGAGACGCTGCTGAAGGAAAGGATAATGAACTTTCTAAAATCTGGTGGTGGGTTGCTGGACCTGAGACAACATATATTCACCAGGGAAAGATCCTGTCAGACAAATCTGATTGAATTTTTTTGATTGGGTGACTAGAGAACTGGATTGAGGAACTGGATTGTGATCTACTTGGATTTCAGCAAAGCTTTTGATATAGTACTGCATAGGAGTTTATGAATAAATTGAGAAGCTTGGGAGTGAGTGCCAAGGTGGTGGCCTGGATTCCAAATTGGTATACCGACCGATATGAGTCTGTGTGAAATGGTCAACAGAACCTACTCTGAAGAGAGAGCCGGGTTAAGTGGAGTGCCACAGGGAACGGTGTTGGAACTGGTTCTGTTCAATATCTTTGTGAGCGACATTGCATAAGGGATAAATGAAATTTAATGTGGACAAGTGCAAGGTGTTGCATATAGGGAAAAATAACCCATGCTGTAGTTACATGATGTTAGGTTCTATATTAGGAGCTACCACCCAGGAAAAAGATCTAGGCGTCATAGTGGATAATACTTTAAAATCGTCGGTTCAGTGTGCTGCAGCAGTCAAAAAAGCAAACAGAATGTTAGGAATTATTAGGAAGGGAATGGTAAATAAAACGGAAAATGGCATAATGCCTCTGTATTTCCTGCGGTTCGGGCCGATTTTTTTCAGCCGCCCCAAATTTCAGGGTTAGTGTGCACTAAAAAAATCGGCCTAAACCGCGGGAAAACAAAATTTCCCACGGCGGGCCAATAACGAAGGCTGAACCAAAAGGTTCGGCCGAATCACATGTCTAATAAAAATATGACAAAATCAATTCTCTGCCTACTATTATACATACAATCTCCTTGGCAATTTTCAAAAGTCCATTCATGTATGAAACCACATATGTCTGTTAATGCTTTTGAAAATTCATCACTTAATGGTGATATGGACTAGCTCTTACAACAGTGAGTTAATGCGCACTAACCCCGAAAGAGAATTTTTCCAAAATTTCAGGAAAATCTGCTTCATTTTTTGGAGTGGCCGAACCAAGACGAATGCACATCCCTAATTTTTACATGCACAGCAAAGAGGCACTCCGGAGGGCAGAGCTGGATTTACTCATGCCTTTTCATTGGTAGCTGAAGGCACACTACAATCAGGTATAGAAGGTATTTCACTATTCCCAGAGGGGTAGATTTTAAAAGCCCTGCGCGCCGCCGTGCCTATTTTGCATTAAAAACAAAAAATGCAACAACTCAAATTAGTTTCATTCCCAGTTCACTTCAACTTAATATTGCTTTCAATGTGACTTTTATTACTGCCTATAGTATTAATTCTGATAATACTGAATCAAGCCTTAATCAATTTAATAAGATCATCGTGACATAGCAGCCATGAACCAGGTTTTCAGCATTTTTTGAAATTTACATAAATTGGTTTCTTCTCTAATATTTATTGGGATACTATTCCATAAATTCAGAATATAATTAGAGAACTATCTAATAGCCAAATGCAGATGTTTACATTTTTTTTTACTGAGGGAAGCTGTAAATATCGGACTTTAGAAGAATGAAGATTTCTATTAGTCATCTGCCAAGTCAAGATGTTATGTGCATACTTTCAATTTTTGAAAATATATAGGTAAATCTACTCACACACATTTACATTATCAATGATCAGTAAATAATATGTGCACTTCTGTTGTGCTGGCTCCAAATTTTATGTGTATATGCTTGCTTTGAAAAGGTCTGTGGCTGTATTGTATTTGAAAACGTTAGCCCTCCATGGACCACTGAAAATTGTCCTGTTTTCCATATAAACCACGAAATATATGGTTTTGTTATCTAATGAGCCAGGTTGCTAATTCTGAATTAAAAGTATTACTGTGGGCTGTATACCCCTATAGGAGATGGATTTCCCCTTTGCTGTGGCCTTCCTGCAGCTACTGCTGCTTTGAGTTAAAGACCAAGTCCCCAGATTAGTAATGGCATCACCTTAAACCAACAGTAATGGGTTCTTTTGTACATGATGATTCTCCATACCATTTGTTAAAGATGGACCAGTAACTTTTCTCTACTGATGGCCTTCTGATAATGAATTAATTCTGCAAAATGTTGATTCTTTATAATTTTAAGTACCTCCATATATGTGATATTTTCTGAGATCCCTCTCTGAATCCTTGGGTGTTGCTGCTAGGCTGGGGTTAAGAGCTGGCCAGTAGATAAAAGGCCAGGGGCATCTCTCACAGTCTGGCTCCTAGCCCCAGCAGTTTCAGTTACTGCCTGAGTGCCTGTGCCTGCTCATTAGATATCATGCTAATAACTAGATTCTCTAAACTCTCCTCAGCTACCCAAGGCCAGGTCCTGTCATCGAGGCCTATGTCCAAGCCTAACCGATGTTGGGTCATGTCACTGAGGTCCAAGGTCAAGGCTTGGAACTAAGCCTTGCTTCCTCTTCCATCTGATGTCATCTTTATATGATGCAGTTGATTGTAACAATACGCCTTAGTGACGTCACAGAGGTGGCTTCTTCCTGAGTGGATAGCATCATATTAATGTACAGCCATTGAACTGTACAGCTGTACATCAACATGATGCCGTAAACTCAAGAAACAGGCTTCACAGTGATGTTACTGAGGTGCATCATTCCAGCAGATGGTGTCATTTGAAGAGGATGTCGGACGGAAGAGGACAGCTTGAGGCCTGGTCCTAGGCACTGAGCCTAGCTTTGGGCCTGGAGCTGGGTCTTGACAATAGGACCTGCCCTCTGGTCTGAGCCTGGATCTGGGCCTAAGCCTAGATCTAGGCCTAGACCTTGGTGAGGGGGCCTGGATGGGATCTGGTGTCAGACCTGAGACTGGGTCTAAGCTTCTGGCCGAGCCTTGGCAATGAGACATAGCCTCAGCTGGGCTCCAGCATTGGTCCTAGGCCTTGGGCCTGTGCCTGAGCCTATTCTCAGGCCCTAGTGTCAGGCATAGGCTTAGCCCTAGGCCTCAAACCTAGGTCTATGCCTAGACCCAGGCCTTAGCGATGGGACCCAGCCTTGGGTGCCTTGGCCTCAGTTCTAGAACTTGGCCTTAGGGCCTGACCCCTAAGTCAGGCCCCAGCTGTGGTCCATTTTATTTTTTACATTGAAGTCAATGGGGCCTAAACATTCAAATAGTACAAATAGTACAAACTGTACAAATAGTACAAATTACAATGGTAGGTAACCAACGAAAGAAATATTTTGCTTCTGCATATCCCTAATATGTACATTTGCTTTTCAAATCTATGCATGTTATTTTGCCTGCCATCTCCTCCCACCACTGCCTCCACAAATAGGTGCAACGTACACAGATGCTTTTATGGGTGAATTTTCAAAGCCATTTAGATGCATAGAAATTGGGGTTATAATATTTTCAGTGGTTTGTGCATATACAAATAGTGTGAAACCCATTGTCAAGTGTACTTTAACATGCACAAAATCGAGGCATTCTGAAGGTAGGAGCGGAGATTCGATTTACCTGCATACTTTTGTTTTTAAAAATTATGCCGATAGATTCACATGTACAAGTAATGCATTGCAAAGCGTAGATGTAGCGCTGTGCTTATGGGTATCTGTGTGTACTGGCTCATAATGAAAATTAGTGTAACTGCCCCATGTCGCTGCTGCAGAAGTTACCTGCAGCGATACAGAATTACCCTCCCAATGTGCATAGCTTGTGTTTCCTAATTTTAAAAAAAAAAAAGCAATGTAGGTGATTTCTCTTTGAAAATTTGTGAGAAATATGCATGTTAAAATCATCTGTCGAGTGGTAGCCATGCTAGCTCTTTGCAAATTGCCTCCTACATTTATTGCTCATGAAACTTGAATTAAAAACCAAAAGGGTTTTGCAGTAGCAAAGTTCAAATGATGGCTCCTGTTTGTGTTCTTGGAATTCAAAATATATGAAAGCAGTTTTAATACAAGTTGTGAGGAAAAGTAATTATTTTCATATGAATCTTCCTAGGGAAAGTACAGTTAAGCCAGGAGGCATGGTCCTGTTGTACGAGTGTGGGATTGTATCATGCTTTACGGCACGGAAGTTCATGTCTGTGCATTCATTTAAAGAGGATTCTTGTGGGTCGTGATTTAGCAGTTTTCTTCCTATGCTTTCTGCAATGTGTCCCTTCCTTCGCTGTGACGTTTTCACATGCACTCTGCCTGAATCTGAAGATCAGATCTTTATTGAGGAGTCTTTTCCATGGCTAAATTCCCAGATTCCTTATGTGCTCAAGTTCATTCAAATGTTTCAGACGTGTCTGTGGGTAAACGAATGGCGCTCAGTCTGATTTGGACTTTCCAGATTCTCACTTTATTATTCCTAAATCTGCCGTTAATGCTTTTCTTGTCAAAGTCTTTACCATACTTAAGAAATGGGAAGTAAAGTATAAAAAAACTTCAGATTCTTTCAGTACAATACCTTCTATTCTTCTCTGCATTCTAAGAGTAAAATATTTTAATAAGAAGTAATTAGAACAGGCTTTTAATTGGACTTTGCATCATTGCCACATTTCTTTTTTGGCAGATTTTAGATATAAAGAAATGTAATTGCATCTATAAAGCCCTGAAACATCAAGAAGGCACGTAACTCCCCCAGAGCATGTTTGGATGTGTTATAGATGAACTTTATTTTAAGCTGTAAATAGTAATGTTTGTTTTCAGGAAGAGGAAAAAGCCGAAAAGAAGTGAGAAATGGTATAGGAAAGCATTAAAGAAAGTTGTTTTTAATATATGGATACTGCCACAAACAGATTGGGGTGCTTCTAATGAAGGCTCACAGAGTTATAATTACAGCTCTCAAGACTTTAACTCAACAAGTAAACAGATATCGTGTCAAGCACGTGAAACCCTAGGGAACACACATGAAGTTTGAGGCAGCATGACAGTGGCTCATTAATCACTGCTGGGCGTCACACAATTGATAGCATAAAGAAAAGGGGAACTTAACGTGAGAGGAGATAATGAATCTTTATGATGATTTAATTAGAAAACACCAGTTACTGCAGCATAAGGACATGCCAAACTGGGTCAGACCAAGGGTCCAGCAAGCCCAGCATCCTGTTTCCAACAGAGGCCAATCCAGGCCATAAGAACCTGGCAATTATCTGTTGATTGACAGCAGTAAGTTCCGGGAGGGGAGGTATAAATACGTGGGCAGGAAGTGAAGATATAAAATTGAACGCCGAGGCGCCATTACTGCATGGAAGGAAACTAGCAGCAATAATCCTGTGAGTAAGATTTGGTTATAAATAGAAACTGTGAAGTGGGAAAGAAATTGGTTCAAAGATGTGAGACCTTTTGGGAAGTGTGTGTGGACATGAGCTTGTGGTGAAGGATGTTTTTAAAACTTTTAACAACACTTTTTATATGTCCTAGGTCAAATTGAATGACTAGTGCTGGAAAGCCAAAACTGATTTCGGAGTTGAAATTATAAATACAAGGCATCCCCTGAGGAAGACTGGAAACAGTCGAAAACATGGCCCATGTCAGGACAGTTTGGGACAGTTGTGAAATAAACATCTGCAGTGGGACTAAGTATAATTTATTTTAGGATTTCAATGGTTAAATGGAACAGTAATGACGGTGGACATTTTTTATATAAAAATAAAATGGTGATAGTGATAGTAGTAAATTAATTGCGTTGATCCTAGGAATTATTAAATAATGTTGGGTTTTGGGGTAAAATAAAAATAGGATAGTGGTTTTTAAATTAATTAAATAATATTAAAAATGTTTTGAGTAAATAAGGAACTGCACCAAATGATTATAGATCTAGTACTTGACTAATCGCTGAATTTGCCTGCGGCCCATTGCGTGGCGAGAGGCGATGGATTAAATCCTATTTGCATTATTACTGATGGTGTATGTTCCTATTAATTGGTTTATGAGTGTAATTAATTAGTATTTCATAAAAAGAATTAAAAAAGATTAGGTACATCCTCCTTACATAAGAACATAAGAACATAAGAAAATGCCATACTGGGTCAGACCAAGGGTCCATCAAGCCCAGCATCCTGTTTCCAACAGTGGCCAATCCAGGCCATAAGAACCTGGCAAGTACCCAAAAACTAAGTCTATTCCATGTAACCATTGCTAATGGCAGTGGCTATTCTCTAAGTGAACCTAATAGCAGGTAATGGACTTCTCCTCCAAGAACTTATCCAATCCTTTTTTAAACACAGCTATACTACCTGCACGAACCACATTCTCTGGCAACAAATTCCAGAGTTTAATTGTGCGTTGAGTAAAAAAGAACTTTCTCCGATTAGTTTTAAATGTGCCCCATGCTAACTTCATGGAGTGTCCCCTAGTCCTTCTACTATCTGAAAGAGTAAATAACCGATTCACATCTACCCGTTCTAGACCTCTCATGATTTTAAACACCTCTATCATATCCCCCCTCAGTCGTCTCTTCTCCAAGCTGAAAAGTCCTAATCTCTTTAGTCTTTCCTCATAGGGGAGTTGTTCCATTCCCCTTATCATTTTGGTAGCCCTTCTCTGTACCTTCTCCATCGCAATTATATCTTTTTTGAGATGCGGCGACCAGAATTGTACACAGTATTCAAGGTGCGGTCTCACCATGGAGCGATACAGAGGCATTATGACATTTTCCGTTTTATTCATCATTCCTTTTCTAATAATTCCCAACATTCTGTTTGCTTTTTTGACTGCCGCAGCACACTGAACCGACGATTTCAATGTGTTATCCACTATGACACCTAGATCTCTTTCTTGGGTTGTAGCACCTAATATGGAACCCAACATCGTGTAATTATAGCATGGGTTATTTTTCCCTATATGCATCACCTTGCACTTTTCCACATTAAATTTCATCTGCCATTGGATGCCCAATTTTCCAGTCTCACAAGGTCTTCCTGCAATTTATCACAATCTGCTTGTGATTTAACTACTCTGCACAATTTTGTGTCATCTGCAAATTTGATTATCTCACTCGTCGTATTTCTTTCCAGATCATTTATAAATATATTGAACAGTAAGGGTCCCAATACAGATCCCTGAGGCACTCCACTGTCCACTCCCTTCCACTGAGAAAATTGCCCATTTAATCCTACTCTCTGTTTCCTGTCTTTTAGCCAGTTTGCAATCCACGAAAGGACATCGCCACCTATCCCATGACTTTTTACTTTTCCTAGAAGCCTCTCATGAGGAACTTTGTCAAACGCCTTCTGAAAATCCAAGTATACTATATCTACCGGTTCACCTTTATCCACATGTTTATTAACTCCTTCAAAAAAGTGAAGCAGATTTGTGAGGCAAGACTTGCCCTGGGTAAAGCCATGCTGACTTTGTTCCATTAAACCATGTCTTTCTATATGTTCTGTGATTTTGATGTTTAGAACACTTTCCACTATTTTTCCTGGCACTGAAGTCAGGCTAACCGGTCTGTAGTTTCCCGGATCGCCCCTGGAGCCCTTTTTAAATATTGGGGTTACATTTGCTATCCTCCAGTCTTCAGGTACAATGGATGAATTTAATGATAAGTTACAAATTTTTACTAATAGGTCTGAAATTTCATTTTTTAGTTCCTTCAGAACTCTGGGGTGTATACCATCCGGTCCAGGTGATTTACTACTCTTCAGTTTGTCAATCAGGCCTACCACATCTTCTAGGTTCACCGTGATTTGATTCAGTCCATCTGAATCATTACCCATGAAACCTTCTCCATTACGGGTACCTCCCCAACATCCTCTTCAGTAAACACCGAAGCAAAGAAATCATTTAATCTTTCCGCGATGGCCTTATCTTCTCTAAGTGCCCCTTTAACCCCTCGATCATCTAAAGGTCCAACTGACTCCCTCACAGGCTTTCTGCTTCGGATATATTTAAAAAAGTTTTTACTGTGAGTTTTTGCCTCTACAGCCAACTTCTTTTCAAATTCTCTCTTAGCCTGTCTTATCAATGTCTTACATTTAACTTGCCAATGTTTATGCTTTATCCTATTTTCTTCTGATGGATCCTTCTTCCAATTTTTGAATGAAGATCTTTTGGCTAAAATAGCTTCTTTCACCTCCCCTTTTAACCATGCCGGTAATCGTTTTGCCTTCTTTCCACCTTTCTTAATGTGTGGAATACATCTGGACTGTGCTTCTAGAATGGTATTTTTTAACAATGACCACGCCTCTTGGACATTTTTTACTTTTGTAGCTGCTCCTTTCAGTTTTTTTCTAACAATTTTTCTCATTTTATCAAAGTTTCCCTTTTGAAAGTTTAGCACGAGAGCTTTGGATTTGCACACTGTTCCTTTTCCAGTCATTAAATCAAATCTGATCATATTATGATCACTATTGCCAAGCGGCCCCACCACCGTTACCTCTCTCACCAAGTCCTGTGCTCCACTGAGAATTAGATCTAAAATTGCTCCCTCTCTCGTCGGTTCCTGAACCATTTGCTCCATAAAGCTATCATTTATTCCATCCAGGAACGTTATCTCTCTAGCGTGACCCGATGATACATTTACCCAGTCTATATTGGGGTAATTGAAGTCTCCCATTATTACTGCACTACCAATTTGGTTGGCTTCCCTAATTCTCTTAGCATTTCACTGTCCATCTCACCATCTTGACCAGGTGGACGGTAGTATACCCTATCACTGTAGTCTTCCCTGATACACAAGGGATTTCTACCCATAAAGATTCAATTTTGTATTTAGTCTCATGCAGGATGTTTATCCTGTTGGACTCTATGCCATCCCGGACATAAAGCGCCACACCTCCTCCCGACTGCTCCTCTCTGTCATTGCGATATAATTTGTACCCCGGTATAGCACTGTCCCATTGGTTATCCTCTTTCCACCATGTCTCTGAGATGCCAATTAAGTCTATGTCATCATTTACTGCTATACATTCTAATTCTCCCATCTTACTTCTTAGACTTCTGGCATTAGCATACAAACATTTCAAAGTTTGTTTTTTGATTGTATTTTTATTCTGCTTTTAATTGATAGGGATAAGTTAGAATTTTTTAGCTCAGGTGAGTTTTTAGTTACAGGCATTTGGACTACTTTTCTAATTATTGGAACCTCACTGTCGGGATGCCCTAATTCTAGTGCATCATTAGTATCCTTTAAAGATACATCTCTCCGAACCATGCGCTGCTGAGCGACTGTCGGCTTTCCCCCTTTGTTCTAGTTTAAAAGCTGCTCTATCTCCTTTTTAAGGGTTAGCGCCAGCAGTCTGGTTCCATCCTGGTTAAGGTGGAGCCCATCCCTTCGGAAGAGACTCCCCCTTCCCCAAAAGGTTCCCCAGTTCCTAACAAACTGAATCCCTCTTCCTTGCACCATCGTCTCATCCACGCATTGAGACTCCGGAGCTCTGCCTGCCTCTGGTGACCTGCGCGTGGAACAGGGAGCATTTCAGAGAATGCTACCCTGGAGGTTCTGGATTTAATCTTTCTACCTAAGAGCCTAAATTTGGCTTCCAGAACCTCCCTCCCACATTTTCCTATGTCGTTGGTGCCCACGTGTACCACGACAGCCGGCTCCTCCCCAGCACTGTCTAAAATCCTATCTAGGTGACGCGTGAGGTCCGCCACCTTCGCACCAGGTAGGCATGTTACCAGGCGATCCTCACGCCCACCAGCCACCCAGCTATCTACATTCCTAATAATCGAATCACCAACTATGACGGCCGACCTAACCCTTCCCTCCTGGGCAGTAGGCCTTGGGGAGATATCCTCAGTGCGAAAGGACAATGCATCACCTAGAGAGCAGGTCCTTGCTACAGGATCCTTTCCTGCTACATCTGGTTGGTGCTCTCCCATTATGAGACCTTCTTCCTCCAAGGCAGCACCAGGGCTGCCAGTCTGAAGTTGGGACTGGACTACTATGTCCCTGAAGGTCTCATCTATATACCTCTCTGTCTCCCTCAGCTCCTCCAGGTCTGCCACTCTAGCCTCCAGAGATCGGACTCGTTCTCTGAGAGCCAGGAGCTCTTTGCATCGCGTGCACATGTACAACTTCTCACCGGTGGGTAAAAAATCATACATGTGACACTCGATGCAAAAGACTGGGAAGCCCCCCTCTTGCTGCTGGACTGCTGCCTTCATCTCAATTTTGATCAGTTCCTAGTTAAGTTTTAGGTTGCTATGGGATTAGGAATGTGTCTAAGTTCTTTTAAATGTATTAGTGAATTCACTATATGTCTGGTAGTGGCCTACTGGGGTCTGATCGAATTCTCAATAAAGTTTTTGTTGATGGGGTTTTTTTTTTTTTTTTTTTTTGGGTTTTTTTTTTGTGCAAGTGGCACCTGCCTATAAATTAAGGGATGAGCTTGGGGTGGGTGGGCGAGGGGTGGGAGGGTTGGGAATTACAAACAGTCTAACTTTAGTTAGTCAGCCTGAGTGACTCACAGCTCCCTTGATTAACAAATGTTGTTCCCTATTCAAACCTAATCACACTACCTCAACACCTTTCCAAGGTGAGTAACTGAGCTGAAATATTCAACTTTTTTACTTTGGTATATACTGCTCCTAGCTTATTTCTAGCTTCTGGCTACTTTTTTGTTGGGTTTTTTTTTTTTTTTTTTTTTTTGTGGTTTTTTTTGTTTTTCAATACAATGCACTCAGTTATTTATTAAATAAAACACTTAGCTCTTTAAAAGTCTGGAGGACACTTTAATAGTCAGGCAGACTTTTTTATTGATTGATTAAATTATCTAAACATGAAATAGTTGTCAAGCTACGATTCCTTATGGATTAATAGCAGATAATGCACTTCCCCTCTAGGAACTTATCCAAACCTGTTCTAAACCCAGTTACACTAACTGCCGTAACCATACCTTCTGGCAATGAATTCCAGATCTTAACTATTAGGGATGTGAATCGTTTTTTGACGATTTAAAATATCGTCCAATATATTTTAAATCGTCAAAAATCGTTAGAGGCGATATTTAATAGGAATTCCCCCGATTTATCGTCAAAAATCGTAAATCGGGGGAAGGGGGAGGGGAAGGGGGAGGGGAAGGGGGAGGGCAGGAAAACCGGCAAACTAAAACATCTCTAAAACCCACCCCGACCGTTTAAAATAAATCCCCCACCCTCCCGAACAGTCCGGGAACGACCTCCTGCACTCGAATCGTGTTGCCGTACGGCCGGCGCCATTTTGCTGTATGGCTATATGACCATATGGCCGGCACCATTTTGCTTTGCTTTGCAAAATGGCACCGGCCGTACGGCAACACGATTCGAGTGCAGGAGGTCGTTCCCAGACTCCCGCTGGACTTTTGGCAAGTCTTGTGGGGGTCAGGAGGCCCCCCCCAAGCTGGCCAAAAGTCCCTGGGGGTCCAGCGGGGGTCCGGGAGCGATCTCCTACGCTCGTGACGTCGGGGAACAGGAACCAAAATGGCGCCGGCGCTACCTGTGCCCTGTCATATGACAGGGCACAGGTAGCGCCGGCGCCATTTTCTATCAACGCGGCCGACGCCCGAGACTGGAAGATTACAACGGGACCCCCCCACTAGACCCCAGGTAATTTAAGACATTTTGGGGGGGTTCAGGAGGGTGGGGGATTTATTTTAAAGGGTCGGGGTGGGTTTTAGGGATGTTTTAGTGTGCCGGTTTTCCCACCCTCTCCCGATTTACGATTTACATGATATTTATAAAAACAAAACCCCAACGATCCGATTCCCTCCCCCCCAGCCGAAATCGATCGTTAAGACGATCGATCACACGATACACATCTCTATTAACTATGCATTGAGTAAAAAAGAATATTATATCAGATTTAATAGGTCATTTTCCATTCCGTCTGCTTATCTTTAAACTTACTTCTAGGTTTGGCTGAAAATAACTAACTCCAGTGGACAGTTTACTTCATTATTCCATTCCTGAATTGTAGGTGAATTAACAGCATTCAATTATCTCAATATAACCATTCTTCCAACAAACAGTAATTTTTTAATTAGCATGCAGATGGTACCATCCACTTTCCTATGGAATCTACTAGATAAGGGAGCCCTGACCGACGTGCCGCAAATGCGCAGTAGAGAGCAGCTCTACCACGAGCACGTCAGCCAGAGTGCCCGAAAAAAAAAATGGCGCTGGGTCACTAGGAGCAGCGGCGGCGGTGGCAGCAGCAGCGGGAGGAGCAGTAGTGGCGGCGGCGCGCGCGCGTGGAAGGGTGGCTGGGTTTTTAGGCTGTGGATGAGCTGAAAGGGGAGGGGAATGAGAGGGGGAGTGAGGGAAGGGAGGAGAGAGTGAGGGAAGGGAGGAGAAGGTGAGGGGAGGGGGGAAGGTGAGAGGGACGGAGAATAGAGGTGGAAGGTGAGAGGGAGGGAGAATAGGGAGAGGAGGGAGGGAGGAGAGAGTGAGGGGAGGGGAGGGAGACTAGAGGGAGGGACGGAGAATGAGGGGGAGGGAGTGGGAAGGAAATGGACCGACAATTTTTTTTTTAAATGTAGCCTGTTGTTACGGGCTTAATGGCTAGTAAAATATAAAACATGCTGGGGTAGATTTTATAAATTTACATACGCTGGATTTTATAAGATACGCGCGTAGCAAGGGGGTGCACATTTGTGCAACCTGCACGCGCCGAGCCCGGCGCGCGCTGCCTGTTCCCTCCGAGGCCGCTCCGAAATCAGAGCGGCCTCGGAGGGAAATTTCCTTCCGCCTCCCCTCACCTTCCCCTCCCTTCTCCTACCTAACCCACCCCCCCCGGCCCTATCTAACCCCCCGCGCTACCTTTGTTGGCAGATTTACGCCTGCTGAAAGCAGGCGTAAATCTGCGAGCGCCAGCGGGCTGCTGGCACGCCATCACCCAACCCGGGGGCTGGTCTGGAGGCCTCAACCATGCCCCTGGGCCGGCGCCACGCCCCTGGCCCCACCCCAAACTGCCCCCTGACCCCGGACATGCCCCCTCCCGCCCCTTTTACGAAGCACCGTGACTTACGTGCGTCCCGGGGCTTCGTAAAAGGGGCGGGAGGGGGCATGTCCGGGGTGTGTCTGGGGGTCAGGGGGCAGTTCGGGTGGGGCCGGGAGCGTGGCGCCAGCCCAGGGGCATGGTTGAGGCCTCCGGACCAGCCCCCGGGTCGGGTCTGTGACAACTCTGTCACAATTACAAATATTTTATTTATCTAGTTATTTACAAACATTTATTTCCTGCTTATATCAAACCAGTTGTTCTAAGCAGGTTACAACACCAAATAAATATAGATTAAAACAAAAAACAAAAAACAGAATGTTAGGAATTATTAGGAAGGGAATGGTGAATAAAACGGAAAATGTCATAATGCCTCTGTATCGCTCCATGGTGAGACCACACCTTGAATACTGTGTACAATTCTGGTCGCCACATCTCAAAAAAGATATAATTGCACTGGAGAAGATACAGAGAAGAGAAACCAAAATGATAAAGGGGATGGAACAGCTCCCCTATGAGGAAAGGCTGAAGAGGTTAGGGCTGTTCAGCTTGGAGAAGAGATGACTAAAAGGGGATATGATAGAGGTCTTTAAGATCATGAAAGGACTTGAATGGGTAAATGGTAGGGATGTGCATTTGTTTTGAACGAATGCGCAATCTGCAACGTATAGGTCCCTATTCGTTGCATTCTTGGGTCCGCAAAACGTATGACGATCCCCCACGAATGCAACATATCATACGTTTCCATTCTTTTGGTTCGCGCTGCGGTGTTTTAGAAATAGAAGGCCATGTGAGAGTAGGGGCGGATTGGCCTATTGGGGAACCGGGCTTTCCTTGGTGGGCCAAACTAGCAGATCATGTTCTAGCCTCCTCTGCTCCGGGCCATTGAGGGCACCAGGCTGAAGAAATAAAGAGAACAGGCCGGCGGGGCTGAAGAAAAGAAGATGGCCACTGCCAGCCGCCGCTGGAGAAATGAAGACCAGTGCAGTCAGCCACCGATGGAGTGCAGGCCGGCAGGGCTGAAGAAAATAAGATCGGCGCAGCCCGAGACTAGGCCGAAGAAAAGAAGATGGCCACTGTCAGCTGCTGACAGAGATGAGCTGTTCAGCTGTGGGCCTTTGTGTGTTTATGCATTTGAGATCGTAAGGGTGCTTCTGTGTATGTGTGAAAGGAATGGTGCTTCTGTGTGTGTATGTGAGAAAGGAATGGTGCTTCTGTGTGTGTGTGTATGTGAGAAAGGAATGGTGCTTCTATGTGTGTGTGTATGTGTGGTGTGTATGTGAGAAAGGAATGGTGCTTCTGTGTATGAGACAGGGAAGGTGCTTCATGTATGTGAGATAGGGAGGGTGCTTCTGTGTATATAATGTGTATATAAGAAAGGAATGGTGCTTCTGTGTGTGTGTGTATGTGTAATATGTATGTGAGAAAGGAATGGTGCTTGTGTGTGTGTGTGTATGTGGTGTGTATGTGAGAAAGAAATGGTGCTTCTGTGTTGAGACAGGGAAGGTGCTTCATGTACGTGAGATAGGGAGGGTGCTTCTGTATGTGTGTGTTGTATATGAGAGTCAGGGAGGGTGCTTGTGTGTGCCAATGTGTGTGTGCGAGAGAGAGATGGAGCATGTTTTTGGCTAGCTTGTGGCTGTGAGAGAGGGCATGTGTGTGATTGAGCCTGTTTGTAAGTATGATAGAACATGTGTGTGATTGAGAGCTTGTGTGTAAGTGAAATAGAGAGAGCCTGTGTGTGATTGAAAGCCTGTATGTAAGTAAGAGAGAGCGAAAGCATTGTGTGATTGAGAGAGACTGGCCAGAGAGGTGACGTGTGTATGTGTGAGAAAGACTTATCAGGGAGATGACTGGTGTGTGTGTGTCTGTGTGTGAGAGAGAAAGAGACTGGTTGGGGAGATGATTGGTGTGTGAGAGACAAAAACTGGCTCTGAAGGTGTGTCTGGTGTGTGTGTGTGTGAGAGAGACAGAAGAGACTGGTTGTGGTCCCTAAGGAAGAGGACAGTGAGGACAGCTTCAGCAGCTACTGCTGCTTCTGGTGTGGCCTGCAAGGGAAAGGAGTAGGAGAACTTCTGGAGAGGGTACGTAAAGATGGCTACCATTTTAATTATTGGGTAGTATGTGATGTGTCTGCTGTTTGAAATATTTTATTGGTGTTTGGTAAAGCTTTCAAAATTTGCATGAGTCTTTAATTATTGGATATTCTATTCATCAGCTGTTTTGAAATTTTATTAGTATGATTTTACTATTATGATTAATGGTTTATATATCTTGATTTTATTGATTGTTTCATGAGAAATGATGAAATTTTTGTTTTCCATTGTTGCACTGTATAGAGTCTGGCGTGATGTGTTTTACAGTTCAGTTGTTGTCTGCACATTTCTATTTATACTTTATGTGGCTTTATTCTGTATTTGTTGAGGGTTTGTGTTCTGCATGCAAAGACTGAGATGAAGCATTCTTTTAATATGTGGTTTCTCTGTAGCTTTAGCTTGGCCTGTTCTGTTTTCCTGATAGGAGGTGTATTGATATTTTAGATTCTGATGTAATATTTGTGGTATTCTTTTTCATAGGTAGGGTTGTTATTCTTTGAGTCTTGGCAGATAGTACTGTGTTGAAATGGGAGGACCATGCCGAAATATATCACAATAGGTATGAGGCCATATGAATTCCAAGATGCAAAGTTTTCTTGTTGGCATCACAACAGTGCATGAAATTATCACAATAACGTGTATATTAATTTTACCTTAGAATGTCACTTTTCATGTAAAATATGTGTTAAATGCATAATTTAAAATTGTGTATGGGGAGGTGGGGGTAGGGCGCCAGGCTGTAATGTTTGCCTAGGGTGCCTAATACCCTTGCACCAGTCCTGTGCACAACAGCAATGCTCCACCCCACCCAGGCATAGTTCATCATGTTTCAGGTCCTAGCACACGTGTTAGCCTTCTTGGTCCGTGTTTCAAGACGGGTCGGGTGGACAGTACACCCCGGTTGACAGTCACCCCGCATGCTGAGTCTCGTCTTGTCTTGCCTCCTTGTCTTTCCCCTATCAACACCACAGCGACCTGACTACCTCCTCTCTGCCAGCCTGTGTTGCCCCTATCAAAACCATAGGGCTCAGACTACCTCCGTTCTGCAAGCCTGCCTTGCCCCTATCAGCTTTCTGCCACTCTGTCTTGCTGCCATACACCAGACGACTCACCCAACTCCTTGTGGTGTTCATTAGAGATGTGAATCGTGTCCTCCATCGTCTTAACGATCGATTTCGGCTGGGAGGGGGAGGGAATCGTATTGTTGCCGTTTGGGTTTTAAAAATATCGTGAAAAATCGTTAAAATTGTGAGCCAACCCCCTAAAACCCACCCCCGACCCTTTAAATTAAATCCCCCACCCTCCCGAACCCCCCCCCAAATGCTTTAAATTACCTGGTGGTCCAGAACGGCGGCGGTCCTGAACGGCCCCCTCAATTGAATCATTTTGTCTTCAGCCGGCGCCATTTTGCAAAATGGCCGCCGCAAAATGGCGGCGGCCATAGACAAAAACGATTCGACGCAGGAGGTCGTTCCGGACCCCCGCTGGACTTTTGGCAAGTCTTGTGGGGGTCAGGAGGCCCCCCCCAAGCTGGCCAAAAGTTTCTGGGAGTCCAGCGGGGTTTAGGAAGCGATTTCTTGCCGCGAATCGTTTTCCGTACGGAAAATGGCGCCGGCAGGAGATCGACTGCAGGAGGTCGTTCAGCGGGGGTTCCGGACCGCCGCTGAACGACCTCCTGCAGTCGATCTCCTGCCGGCGCCATTTTCCGTACGGAAAACGATTCGCGGCAAGAAATCGCTTCCTGAACCCCGCTGGACTCCCAGAAACTTTTGGCCAGCTTGGGGGGGCCTCCTGACCCCCACAAGACTTGCCAAAAGTCCAGCGGGGGTCCGGAACGTCCTCCTGCGTCGAATCGTTTTTGTCTATGGCCGCCGCCATTTTGCGGCGGCCATTTTGCAAAATGGCGCCGGCTGAAGACAAAAGGATTCAATTGAGGGGGCCGTTCCGGACCACCGCTGTTCTGGACCACCGCTGGATCCCCAGGTAATTTAAAGCATTTGGGGGGGGGGGGGGTTCGGGAGGGTGGGGGATTTAATTTAAAGGGTCGTGGGTGGGTTTTAGGGGGTTTTAGTGTGCCTGTTTTCCTGCCCTCCCCCTTCCCCCGATTTACGATTTTTTAACGACAAATCGGGGGAATTGGTATTGTATCGTGGCCCTAACGATTTTTGACGATTTAAAATATATCGGACGATATTTTAAATCGTCAAAAAACGATTCACATCCCTAGTGTTCATGCCACTATCATGGTTCCTCAGTGTGTTGGTGCTAGTCTTTCTGCTTGCTATGTTCCCCCTTCATTGTGCTGTAGGATGTCAATGCCACTTCTCTTGCCACTTTGCCCCTTCATGCTGCCTTCAAGGGTTCATGCATCTGTTATTGGTGCTCTCTATTGAAGCTGTGGTGTGTTTTTGATACTCTTGCTGCTGCTTTGCACCTCTGTTAAAGAAATCTTGCCACTCCTGGTACCCCTTTGCCCCTTTAAAGTGCCTTAGGCTATTCATGCCACTTTGATGTCACAGTCTAAATACCTTGGAGCTCTTTTCTCATTCTGATGATTGCTCCCCAGAAGTTTCATCAGAATTGATAAGAAAACCCTAATTCTGCAGCCAAAAATAGGCTGCAAATACTTCCCTCATTGACTTTAATGGGAAATCAGAAAACGAATCAAACAAAGCAAACAAATTGGGTTTTTTCCCATGAAATGAATGCAACGAATTTGGGTCCTGGTGAAATGAATAAAAATAGAAACCAACTTTTTCCTTCTGCACATCCCTAGTAAATGTGAATCGGTTATTTACTCTTTTGGATAATACAATAACTAAGGGACCCTCCATGAGGTTAGAAAGTAGCACATTTAAAACAAATTGGAGAACATTCTTTTTCACACAATGGACAATTAAGCTTTGCAATTCATTGCCAGAGGATGTGGTTAAGGCAGATAGTTTAACTGGGTTTGGAAAAGGTTTGGATACGTTCCTGGAGGAGAAGTCTATAAACTAGAGATGTGAATCATGTGATCGATCGTCTTAACGATCGATTTCGGCTGGGGGGGGGGGGAGGGAATCGGATCGTGGCGGTTTTGTTTTTGTAAATATTGTGTAAATCGTAAACCGGGGGAGGGCGGGAAAACCGGCACACTAAAACATCCCTAAAACCCACCCCGACCCTTTAAAATAAATCCCCCACCCTCCCGAACCCCCCCAAAATGCCTTAAATTACCTGGGGTCCAGAGCGGGGGTCCCAGTGTGATCTTTTACTCTCGGGCCTGCGGTGCGTTGTAGAAATTGTTTTTTGTCCCGCTCCCGGACCCCCGCTGGACCCCCAGGAACTTTTGGCCAGCTTGGGGGGGCCTCCTGACCCCCACAAGACTTGCCAAAAGTCCAGCGGGGGTCCGGGAGCGACCTCCTGCACTCGAATCGTTTTGCCGTACGGCCGGCGCCATTTTAAATCGTCAAAAAACGATTCACATCCCTACTATAAACTGCTATTAATGTGGAATAGCCATTGCTTATTGCTCCCATTAGTAGCATGGGATCTATTTTATGTTTGGGTACCTGCCAGGTGGTTGTGACTTAGATTGGCCACTGTTGGAGACAGGACACTGGGCTTGATGGACCCATGCTCTGAACCAGTATGGTATATCTTACGTTCTTATGTTGTTATGCCCCCAAAAATGTCTTTCAACACATAGATAGTAGAAAAAGGACATGGATCTAAAGGGCAAACAGAATATTTTTAAACCATTCAGAAACCTTTCTACCTTTGTCTTCCCTACTGGTTCAAATTGATTCCAAATATTAACTGATGGTCTCATACAAAAAGACTCAGACTCAAATTCAAACCTTGTTGCTAAACCTGAATTTTGCTGCTTAACTGTTAATTTCCAGTAAGTACAGTAACCTTTTGCTATATAAATACATTAGCAAATACCTGAGGATTAAACTGTACAATATTATGTGAAGAATTTGCCTCCTGAATCAATTCATGTGTAACTGAGAACACTTCTTTAGGACTCTGCCAATCAGTAATGAAAATAAGCTTTTCTAAACAATTTAAACAAAATGTTATATTCACGGCGATACACCAAATTTGTAAATTGCTTTACGGTTGGCTTATGTTTACGCCAATGTCCCTCAGCTTGGTGCATTTCTTGCTTCTTTTGTAGTAAATCAGTCAAGTACCAAAGGACTTGAAGTTTTGCCCAAACAATAGTTTTCTATTTTAAAGGATCCAATTTGTTAGTAATTGTAGATAAAATCTGTGACAAAGAATCGGCAAAAGATGCAACTGTATCTTGTGTTAAAAAATTAAAATGTTGTTTCCCATTCGTTCCTATAAAAGAATGGGTCTCTAGGGCCATGCAAAACTTTAATGACAGGCAATTTACATAACGTACAAGATCATCACTCAAAGAAAATGCAAAAGTTATAAAACTGTGATCCAGTTGTACAATAAAATCACTGATAGCATCACAAAAATGAGCAGAAGTAATCAGTGGATTTAAAATGTGATTCCCTTTCTCGGTTGCTGATTCAATCACTTATAATAACTGTAAACCACTAAGGCCATTTGAAAAATCCAAAAACTGGTTATTGGTTTATAAGCAGTGTGAATATTTAGATCTATCTAAGCATCTATCAGACTGCAAGCAAAGAGAAGAAAAAAAATCAAAAATGACTGTTTGATCTTTACATAATGTACCAGGGGAGCAATAAAGGGTCATATGAACAATTAGGAAGTCCTACTACAACACTCTCACAACTGTCATCCAATGACTAAGTACTCATTTCAAACAATAAAAACGATTTATAGAATATTACACACCCTCCCCTTTTTTTGTCCAAACATCTTAGATAAAAGAATAACTTTTAGGACACAAATTGAAAAATGGAAGATCGTTCATAGATAACCAAGTCCCACTGAGATATTGTTATGAACTGTGCTGCCCGCGGGTTCCCCCCGGGAGCAGACTCACTTACCACGCTGCCTTCTTCACCCGACGCGGCAGGACGCCGCCATCGGGCCTCCATCGCGGCTGGAGCTGCAGTCTCGCCTGCCCTTCACGGCCCGCAGGCCACCCCGGATCGTCATCTTTACCGCGGCCGGTGCTGCGGACTTTCTGCCTCTCTCCGCGGGGCTGGGACCGCCCCAACGCCATTACCATCTTTGCGGCCCTAGGCTGCAAGCCCCGGTCCCATCCGGCGGCTGGAGCCGCCCCCGGGGCTCCCCGCAGTGGCTGGAACCTCTGCCAACATCAGGGCCTGCTCCTCAGGCCCAGCCTGCGTCTGTACGCACAGACGCTGCATGGGCCGCTGTCCACGGTCCTGCACAGCCCTGCTTCCTGCTCCCTTAGCCGCCGGCACGTGCCTCTCTGCCAGATTTAAAGGGCCAGGCACAGGAAGTGTGCTTGGCCCCACCTAGGGAGTGGACTTCCTGCTTGAGCCCTATAAAAGGGCTGTCTTCTCAGTCTGTTGTTGCCTTGCATCTGAGCGACATCCCTCTGGAGGCTCCTGCCTGCCAGAGTCTTGTAAGGTCTTCTGTTCTTCGTGGAGCTCCTCGTCTCATCTGCCTTCTATCCCGTCTTCGTCTCTTGATGTCTTGCTGGAGGTCCCGGTCCATGTCCAGATGTCTCATCATGATCTTCCACCTCCTGATGTGCCTGCCTTCCAGGATGTTCTTCCCTGTGTCTTCGTCTGGTGCTCCTGAGCCTTCTGTTTCTGGAGAGCTGTGTTTCTCAGATGGTGTGTGCCCAAGAATGGCGCAGTCTGCAGGTGGGATTGGTCCCTGTGCTCCGGAGCCTCTGTTCCCGCCAGCCATAGAGGGAGCTTCGGGTGACATTGATTCCGTCATTGGCGTTCCTCTTTGCCTGGGTCTTCCCCGCGCTTGTGCCGCTCTCCTCGTGGTCCGTGACCAGCCTCCAAGGACTGTGTAGGGCGCGTAGTGGGTCACGGTGGTTTGCGTCTCAGTCCCGCGGTTGGCCTGAGTAGGGCACCCTGAGAGACAGTGCAAATGTCCTTCTTCCCAGCTGTTGTCATGTTCCAAGTGTTTTCGTCCGTGATGCCGTCGCATCAACCAAGTGTCTTCGTCAGTGATGCCGTCGCATCAACCAAGTGTCTTCATCTGTGATCCCATCGCATCAACCCCAGTGTCTTGTCTGCGATGCCGTCGCATCGTCCATTGTCTTGTCTACGTGTCAAGGCCCATCCGCCCTCAACCTCAGGCCAGGCCTGCTGCTCCATGCTGTTCCTCGCAGCAGGTCCAAAAGGGCTCGGAATGGTCGGAGGACCATTCAACGTCCAACATCATCCTGTTGTTGGCCTTGGGAGCTTGCAGGCCTGGTGGAGGGTAAGACCATGTTTAGCCAAGCTGGGACACGCCGTCAACCCTCTGCTCGGCCTTGAAGGTCTGGGCTCGGTCCGAGGCCCAAGGGCACACTAAATCACCCGCTGCTAACAGATATAGAAGATCAAGAACTTCTCTTTGCAGAAATTCAGAAATATCCTCAGATTTACTGACCAGAGAATGCACATTTATATAAGCATATAAAACTCACCTATCTTGTAGGGGGAGACGGAAAGGGTAACAAAGTTCTCACCCCAATCTACCACCCACTTGCTTTAATAGAGAATGATAGCCCAAATGATCGCTAGGGTTATATCTTCTATTACCATGAATTACTGAAATGTACTATTAGCCACAACCAAAAAAATCACAAAAGTCTTCTAACAAAGTTCAACTAAACCAAAGCCAAGGCTCAAGAAAACAAAGTTTCAACAAACGTCTCAGTGAAGGGACTGGCAAAGGGACATGCTCCTTTTCTGGTGGCCTGCCACTGGCGGACCCTCCTCGGACCCATTCTTTTAACAGCCCCACAGGCCTCCATTGATGATGTCAGTAGAGGCGGAGTCACCTGCCAAAAATCTCCTCCAGTAAACTGCAACAGGGGTGAGTCTTTTATATGTGATTGGTAAGATGAGTACCAGTCACAGAAAGACTCGAGTTTTCAATTTCAAAAATACAGACTTTGATGAAATGGGGAAATACCTGGAAACAGAACTAGAAGACTGGGAGGGAAAGATGGGGGTAGAACAACAGTGGGGCCAACTAAAAGGTTTAATAAAAAAGGCAACACATCTTTATGTTAAACAAGTAAGGGAAAGTAAAAAAACAATCTGGTACACAAAAAGAAGTGACTGACACTCTAAAAAACAAAACACAGAACACAAGGTAGAATACCTGAAGAAACTGAGGGAAACAATACAAGAAATCAGGAAAGCCAAAAGTCAGGCGGAGGAAAGGATTGCCCAAGAGGTAAGAAAAGGAAACACAACTGTTTTTAGATTCATCAGTGAAAAGAGAAAAATTCAGAGAGGCATTACTGAGATTAAGAGATGACACGGATCAGTATGTGGAGGAGGACAATGAAATGGCACAAATATTAAACAGTGTTCACCATAGAAAATCCAGGAGATGGGCCACCGCTGGTTCATCTGACTGTAGATGCAAGTGTGATAGACGAAAAGCCAATTACTGAGGAAAAGGTATGGGAAGAGCTAGGAATAATAAAAGTGGAGAAAGCCATGAGGCCGGAGGAAATCACCCCAAGGTGCTGAGGAAACTCAGAGAGGTGCTGGCAAGTCCGCTAAGTGCCCTATTCAATAGATCACTAGAATCAGGTGTGGTGCCGAGAGAGAGGAAAAGAGTGATATTGGTACCACTACACAAGAGTGAGAGCAGAGAGGAGGCTGGGAACTACCTCACCTCGGTGGTGGGAAAATTAATGGAGAAGCTATTAAAGGAAAGGATTGTAAACTATTTAGAATCCAGGAGGTTGCTTGATCCAAGGCAGCATGGATTCACCAGGGGAAGGTCTGACAAATTTGATAGATTTCTTTGACAGAGTGACTAAAATATTGAACCAGAGAAGATCACTAGATGTGATTTTCTTGGACTTTAGCAAAGCCTTTGATATGGTCCTACATAGAAGACTTGTAAACAAAATGAGAAGTTTAGGGCTGAGAGACAAGCTGGTGAATTGGATTGCAAACTGGCTGACAGACAGAAGACAGAGTGTGATGTTGAATGGAACCTACTCAGAAGAGAGAGAGGTCTTAAGTGGTGTGCCACAAGGATCAGTGTTGGGACCGGTGCTGTTCAATATCTTTGTGAGCAATAAAGCGGAAGGGATAGAGGATAAAGTCTGTCTATTTGCAGATGATACTAAGATCTGCAACAGAGTGGACACCCCAAAAGTGGTGGAGAGAATGAGATGAGATTTAAGACAACTCAAAGCGTGGCCTGAAACATGGCAGTTGAGATTCAATGCAAAGAAGTGCAGAGTTATGCATCTGGGTGTGGAAACCCAAAGGAACTGTATGTGCTGGGGGGGTGAAGGGTTGATGTGTATGGAACAAGAGAGGGACCTTGGGGGTCATAGTGTCTAGCAATCTGAAGATGGGAAAGCAGTGTGTCAAGGCAATAGCTAAAGCCAGATGAATGCTGGGATGCATAGAAAGAGGAATATCTAGCAAGAAAAAAGAGGTGATAATTCCCTTGTACAAGTCCTTGGTGAGGCCAACCTGGAGTCCTTATCTTAATGGAGACAGAGATAGGATGGGGGCAGTTCAGAGAAAAGCGACTAGAATGGTGGGATGTCTCCATCAAATGACCTTCAAGGACAGTCTGAAGGCCCTAATTATGTATACCATGGAAGAGAGGAGGCACAGAGGGGACATGATACAGATCTTCAGATACATGAAAGGCATAAATGATGCACAACTAAAAACTAACCTCTTCTACTTGAAAGATATAAGGTGAACAAGGGGTTACAATATGAAACTCCAGGGAGGAAAACTCAAATTGAATGTGAGAAAATATTTCTTCACAGAGAGGGTGGTGGATGCCTGGAATGTCCTTCCAGAGAAGATGGTGAAGAAGAAGACAGTGAGGGACTTCAAGAAAGCATGGAATAAACTCTGTGGATCCCTAAGGAGCTAAATCTTAGGGTGTGCATTCGGTCCCTATGTATTGGCAATCCGCAACGGATGTGCCAATATTCGTTGTATTCGTGGGGAAGCGAAACGTATCACGATTCCCCTCGAATACAACAAATTTTCCCTGAATTATTCAGCCGCCAATTTAAACAACCCTCCCACCCTCCCGATCCCCCCAAGACTTACCAAAACTCCCTGGTGGTCCAGCGGGGGTCCGGGATCCATCCCCTGCACTCTCACACCCTCGGTACATTTCAAAATGGCGCTGGTAGCCCCTGTGACATAGTAAGGGCAAGGCTATTGGCTCCATTTTGATTCCTGGCACCCGATGGCACGAGTGCAGGAGATCACTCCCGGACCCCCGCTGGACCCCCAGGGACTTTTGGCCAGCTTGGGGGGGCCTCCTGACCCCCACAAGCCTTGCCAAAAGTCCAGCAGGGGTCCGGGAGCGACCTCCTGTACTCGGGCCATATTGCCAGCATTCAAAATGGTGCCGGCGCTACCTTCGCCCTCACTATGTCACAGGGGCCGACCTATTTCAAACAGCCGCTAAGAAATCACTGCGAGACAAAAGAATGAAACTAATGATATGTTTGTATTTGTGGGGGATCGTGATATGTTTCACGAACACAATGAATAGGGACGTTGGACATTGGACATTGTTTAAAAATACAATCCTAGAGGTGCAGTATATGGACTGCACTTAATGTGTATTCCACACATTAAGAAAGGTGGAAGGAAGGCAAAACGATTACCGTCATGGTTAAAAGGTGAGGTGAAAGAGGCTATTTTAGCCAAAAAAACATCCTTCAAAAATTGGAAGAAGGATCCATCTGAAGAAAATAGGATAAAACATAAGCATTGTCAAGTTAAGTGTAAAACATTGATAAGACAGGCGAAGAAAGAATTTGAAATGAAGTTGGCCATAGGGGCAAAAACTCATAATAAAATCTTTTTAAAATATATCCAAAGCAAGAAATCTGTAAGGGAGTCGGTTGGACCATTAGATGACCGAGGGGTTAAAGGGGCTCTTAGGGAAGATAAGGCCATTGCAGAAAGACTAAATGAATTCTTTGTCTCCGTGTTTACTAATGAGGATGTTGGGGAGATACCAGTTCCGAAGATGGTTTTCAGGGGTGATGAGTCAGACGAACTGAACGAAATCACTGTGAACCTGGAAGATGTAGTAGGCCAGATTGACAAAATAAAGAGTAGCAAATCACCTGGACCGGATGGTATGCATCCTAGGGTACTAAAGGAACTAAAAAATGAAATTTCTGATCTATTAGTTAAAATTTGTAACCTATCATTAAAATCATCCATTGTACCTGAAGACTGGAGAGTGGCCAATGTAACCCCAATATTTAAAAAAAGCTCCAGGGGCGATCCGGGTAACTATAGACCAGTGTCCCTTTTCCACTGTGAAAACTGGCCATTTAATCTTACTCTCTGTTTCTTGACTTTTAACCAGTTTGCATTCCGCAAAAAGACATCGCCTCCTATCCCATGACTTGTTAGTTTAATTAGAAGCCTCTCATGAGAGAATTTGTCAAACAACTTCTGAAAATCTAAATATATCACATCTACTGGTTCACTTTGTCCATATGCTTATTCATCCCTTTAAAAAAATGTAGCAGATGTGTGGGAAAGACTTCCTTTGGGTAAATATAAAAGCTAATAAATAAATAAAAATAAATAAATAAAAATCCATGTTGGTGGTGACCCTTTAAACCATGGCTATCTAAATGTTCTATGATTTTATTCTTTATAACAGTTTCCACAAGTTTGCCCAGCACTGAAGTCAGGCTCATATTCTATAGTTTCCAGGACCTCCTCTGGTGCTCTTTTTAAATAAAGGGTTTACATTGGCCATCTTCCGGTATCAGGATTTTATTGATAGGTTACAAATTAATTATACTAGATCCGAAATTTCATTTTTTGAGTTTTTTCAGAACCCTGGGATGTATACCATCTGGTCCAGGTGATTTGCTACTCTTTAGTTTGTTAATCTGGCCTACTACATCTTCCAGGTTCACTGTGATTTTGTTCAGTGCATCTGAATTGTCACCCTTGAAAACCATCTCCGAAAAGAGTATCTCCCTAACATCTTTATCTATAAACACCGAAACAAAGAATTCATTTAGCCTTTCTGTGATGGCCTTATCATCCCTAGAGATGTGAATCGGAACCAGAATCGGTTCGGTTCCGGTTCTGATTCAAATCGTGCATTTATTTTCGTCTGGCCCGATCGTTTTTTTTTTTATCAGCTGCGCCCGATCCGATAAACAAAAAACCCACCTCAACCCTTTAAAACCGCTCCCTTAGCCTCCACCACCCTCCCGACCCCCCCCCCCCCAAAAAAACATTTTAAAATTACCTGGTCGTCCAGCGGGGGTCCCGGAAGCGTTCTCTCGCGCTCACGCTGTCGGCCGATAAACAAAAAACCCACCTCGACCCTTTAAAACCACTCCGTTAGCCTCCACCACCCTCCCAATCCCCCCAAAAACTTTTAAAATTACCTGGTGGTCCAGTGGGCCCTGGGAGCGATCTCCCGCTCTCAGGCCGTCGGCTGCCACTAATAAAAATGGCACCGATGGCCCTTTGCCCTTACCATGTGACAGGGTAACCATGCCATTGGCCGGCCCCTGTACATAGTAGGAGCCCTGGACGGCCGGCACCATCTTTAAAAATGGCACGGGCCATCCAGTGGACGGCTGGCGCCATCTTTAACATTTTATCAAAGTTTGCCTTTTGAAAGTTTAGTTCTAGAACCATGTATTTATTTACTATTTATTTATTTATTTATTTCGGATTTTTATATACCGACATTCTCAATACAATTATCGAATCAGGTCGGTTTACATATAACAAAACTTTCGCAAAAAAGGCGTTACATTGAACAGCGTTTCTTAACATATAGCATATAACATATAGCATATAGCATATAACATATAGCATATAGGTATAAATAATAGAATTAAATATTACATAGATAATAATAATAATAACTCGTCAACAGGACGTGGGTAAATGTTCGGCATGTTTAAAGCGAGAATAAATATCTAGAAAAATTAAAGGGGTAGACTAAATTGAGATATGAGGGAACATAGACCATGTTGATGTGCAAAAAATGCGAGATATGCATGAGTTAAGGAAGACTGTCCTCCTTCCAGTCATTAATTCAACTATGATCACTATTACCTTGCAGCCCCACCATGTTACCTCTCTCACCAAATCCTGCACTCCACTAAGAATTAGATTTAAAATAGCTCCCTCTCTCATCAATTTCTGAATCAATTGTTCCATAAAAATGTCATTTATTCTGTCTCTCTAGCATGTCCTTTTATTATAGCACTACCAATTTGGTTAGCTTCCCTAATTTTTCTGAGCATTTCATCATCTATCTAATCATTTTGGCCAGGTGGAAGATAGTATACTCCTATTGCTATAATCTTCCCCAGTTCACAAGAGATTTCTAGCCAAAAAGGTTTGTTTGTGCATTTAGTCTCATGCAGGATCTTTATCCAGTTGGACTCTATGCCATCCCGGACATAACGAGCCACCCCACCACCAAGTGCTTCCTTTCTATCATTGTGATATATTTTCTATCCTGGTATAGCACTGTCCCATTGGTTGTCCTCCTTCCACCATGTTTCTTAGATGCCAATTAAATCTATGTCATCATTCACTGCTCTTCACTCAAATCTGCCTTCTTAGACTTCTGGCATTGGCATACAGACATTTCAAAGTGTGCTTTTTATTTGCATGAACTACCTGCTATTCAGTTGATAGTGATAATTTGGAATCTTGTAGCTCAGATGATTCTTTATTGATAAGCACTTGGACTACTTTTCTTATTGTTGAAACCTTTCTCCGCTTCATTAGTATCCTTTGAAGATTCCTCACTCCAAACCAAGCGCTGCTGAGCGACCCTTTGTTCTAGTTTAAAAGCTGCTCTATCTCCTTTTTAAAGGTTAGCGCCAGCAGTCTGGTTCCACCCTGGTTAAGGTGGAGCCCATCCCTTCGGAAGAGACTCCCCTTTCCCCAAAAGGTTCCCCAGTTCCTAACAAAACTGAATCTCTCTTCCTTGCACCATCGTCTCATCCACGCATTGAGACTCCGGAGCTCTGCCTGCGTCTGGTGACCTGCGCGTGGAACAGGGAGCATTTCAGAGAATGCTACCCTGGAGGTTCTGGTGCCCACATGTACCACAACAGTCTGCTCCTCCCCAGCACTGTCTAAAATCCTATCTAGGCTATGAAGAAATGAGTAGGACTCAAAAAAGGCTAGCTGGATTAACCAAGCTTCCAGCATTTTCACCATTTGTCTGAATATAATATATTGTAAGCCCTCTGGGGATAGAGAAATACCTACAGTACCTGAATGTAATCCACTTTGAAGCGCTGAAAAAAGTGCGAAAAGCGGAATATAAATAAATAAATAAATATAATAGAAATGGTGAAAACACTGTAAGGTGAGCCTCCCTTGCTAGCGACTTCCAGAATCTAGCGCAGAGCATAAAAAGGCCGGCTTACTAGTTCCCTTTACAACTGAAAGAGATGGCAAGCATAAGAGAAACTCTTTGGATTATCTCAGTGCCCAAACTGGGTTGTTCTATTACAGGCATTTGCTTAAATAAGTAGAGGCAAAACCCTTTAGAGCTCTAAAATTCAAAACCAATGTTTTAAAATGTGATTGAAATGTAACAGGAAGCCAATGCAAATTCTTTAAATTTAATCCTTGTGCTGTTATGTTTAACATGTAATCTGCTAAGAATGTGTTATGACTTGAGAGGTGGACCCTTGGTCCGGCGATGAGCGTAAGTCCCACCGTCGGAAGGCGAGGCCAATCCCGAGGGTCACTGGCGGTGATAGATGAAGATCTGGATGCAGGCGCCTCCTGCAGGTCGTGTAATCCAGATAGCTGGTGCCTCCAGCAGGTCGTGAGAGCAGAAGCTGGTGCCTCCAGCAGGTCGTGAGAGCCAGAAAGTACTACAGCCAGTCCAGGGATCAGGAGCCGGAATATTCCGCAGCCAGTCCAGGGGTCGAGAGCCAGAAAGTACCACAGCCAGTCCAGGGATCAGGAGCCTGAATATTCCGCAGCCAGTCCAGGGGTCGAGAGCCAGAAAGTACCACAGCCAGTCCAGGGATCAAGCACGGAAGGTCAAATCAGGAACCACGAACAGGAACAACCACAAGAGCCAAGAAGTCAAGGCAAGGTCTGAGATGCAGATCTTGCCTTAAATAGTCTCCAGCTGTTGGAGCCTGCAGGAAGGAACCCATCCACTTCCTGTATGGCCCTTTAATTATCTTCAGCCGCGTCTCGCGGCACAGGAACCTCAGCGGGGGCGGAGCCAGAGCGCAGCGAGGGATAGCCGACGCCGCGACCATGATGGCAGCCCCCGGGAAATCCACAGACGCTGACTACCGCCGATGAGTAGTTGACCCCGGTCGCGGTTTGCCGCGGCCTGCGGTTCTAACAGAATGGTTGCACTAATAAAAGCAAAATATAACCATTTTAAAATAAATAAATAAATTGATGTGCAGTCCAACAAAAACTCAAGCTGCTGAATTCTGAACCAACTTCTGTGGCGAATATGTGCCTGAGGTGAACCATAATGTAAGACAGATAGGAAAGTGATCCAACCTTCAGATCACCAAATTATGTATTAAGGGGTTGAGTTTAAAAGGTGTACGCGCATGTTATAAAATCGGGGGTCGGCGCATGCAAGGGGGTGCACAATTGTGCACCTTGCATGCGCTGAGCCCGCTCCGAGCTGCGCTGCCTTCCCCCGTTTCCTCCCAGGCCAACCACCCCACCTTCCCTTCCCTTCCCCTACCTCCCCCGCCCTTTCCCCTCCTACCTTTTTTATCTTCTTTTTTTTGTTTCAAAACTTACTTCAGCCCTGGGGTTGAAGTAAGTTGCGCGATCCCCAGCACAGCAGCCATGGAGAGGCCTCTGGCCACACCCCCACCCCGCCCCCGGACCACCCCTTTTTGCAAGCCCTGGGACTTACGCGCGTCCCGGGGCTTTTGAAAATAGGCCCGGTGCACGTAACCCTTTGAAAATCCAGCCCTAAATTTGCAAGGTTAGATTGGGCAAAGTTGATCCTTTTTATCACACAAAGAACATTCAGACTTTGTTCCACATTTTACTTGCTTAAATGTAAAGGAGTATCAGTCACAATAAAGTATTCACAGCTCACAGTGTGACTGAGAAAAGAACACCATGTATAAATCATTTAGAAGAGCAGGCTCACGTGAAGAATCATTTAAAAATAAATGAGACCATGTATCAGGGCAAGAGAGCTTCAGCTGGTTTTTAGCCAGTGGACTATGGGGGTTCACGGCTGGAGCCGTGAACCCCCATAGTCACAAAATGGCCAGGGATGATTGAACCAAAGCAACTCAGAAGACTATAAAACAAAATGACATCAACCACAAATGAGGTAGGTGCTGACGTGATGTCACGTTGATGTTGACCTCAGGGCAGCTGGTGCCATTTTTAAATCTAAGGCCAGCCAGGGCAGAAGTCAGTGAGGATCTCTCCTGCCATTTGGACACCAAGGTAAATGAGGACCAGGGTCCTCCCCAGACTCTACTTACCCATCAGCTTGGCAGTTGATCCTGGAGCAAGGCGGAGGTGGGAGGTTGAAGAGGCCTGGAGGAGCCCTGGTGGAGCTCAGAAAAGTCTTGCTGGGTAGACTCGAGTTCCTTGTCTTTTTTGTGGCATAGGAGGGAGTGATAGACAGGGTTGTGGAGGTCATGGCTAGTTTGGGGGGGGGCACAGTGGGGTTAAAGAGAGCCATGGAGATACTGATGGTATTTTTTGGGGGGAAGAGGGTCAAAATGTCTTGAGGAGGACATTTAAAAAAAAATGAAAATATTCAAAAGGTTTTCAGGTATTTTCATCAGAGGACATTTTTTTTCCTTCCATATGGAACAAACTGAAAATGACCTAATTTGTTTGCTTTTATTGCATTCAATGAAAACATATGTACTTCCCTAATGCCATCATCACCCCATCCTTGACCCATCCCAGCTAACACAGAAATCCTCACTAAATCCATAACGACCAGTTTCCCTACCTTCCGAGTCTATAGCTTGAACCTATCTTGTCTTTGCTTTATTTATTTATTTATTTATTTATTTATAGATTCTTTTATACCGCGGTACGTATAGACATACATCACCTCGGTTTACAGTGAAACAATAAATTAGCAACAGGCTTTACATGTAACAGTTTAAAAAAAAAACAGTAAAACATTTAACAGCAACAGGCTTTACATAAACAAGGATTTTAAAGATAATATGCATACATCATTAAATATCAAACAATAAAATATAAACAACCATGTATTCGCAGGAGCAAATTAACTGTCAGCAGCGAGACCAATGTCACATTGAATACAATAGCCTAAATTGATTTTCTCTTGGTTACCTCTCTGCCACCTCAGACTTCTCCTTTTAAAAGTTGTTTTCTGGTCATCTTCTTCTCATTTCTTCATCACTTCTGTTATTTTCCCTCCATGTGAATATCTTTTTCTATCCACCACAGCTCATTATCTCTAGACTCATCCCCTCCTGCCACTTCCACCTCACCCCTTAACACCTCATGCCTCTTCCCGCCACCGTTCCATCTCTTCTCACAACCCTTCTGTTGATTTACCTCCTCTATCAGTCCCTTCCTCTCTGTCCCACACAGCTCCTTTCCCAGTCCTCTTCAAACTTCTCTGCCTCTTAAGTTGTCATCACCTAACTCATCACCCCAGCATCTCTTCGTATAGTAACACAGTAAGTGACAGCAGATAGAACAAAAGACCATCTAGTCCCATAGTAACATAGTAATGACAGCAGAAAAAGACCAAAATGGTCCATCTAGTCTGCCCAGCAAGCTTCCCAAGGTAGTAACTGCCACTCCATGCAGGTTACCCCCAAGTGATTATCCCCTTGTACAGGGCCTTGGTGAGGCCTCACCTGGAGTACTGTGTTCAGTTCTGGAGACCGTATGTCAAAGGAGACACAGGCAGGTTGGAGGCGATCCAGAGATGGGCGACCAAAAGGGTGGGTGGTCTCCATCGAATGACTTATGAGGAGAGATGGAAGAACCTGAATTAAATATGTACACCCTGGAGGAGAGGAGGAGCAGGGGTGATAAGATACAGACCTTCAGATACTTGAAAGGTTTTAATGATCCATGGTCATCAACAAACCTTTTCCATAGGAAACAATTTAGTAAAACTAGGGGTCATGATTTGAAACCCCAGGGAGGAAGACTTAGAACCAATGTCAGCAAATATTTCTTCACTGAGAGGGTGGTGGATGTCTGGAATGCCCTTCCGGAGGAAGTGGTGAAGACTAAAACTGTGAAGGATTTCAAAGGGGCGTTGGATAAACACTGTGGATCCCTAAAAGGTTAGAGGATGGGGATAAATAAAAAAGCTAAACTGGCAGAGAGCGGCAGTTATTGCCCTTAACATAAGGCATGGGGATAACCTGCATGGAGCGGCAGTTACCTCCCTTAACAGAAACATGGGGGTAACCTGCATGGAGCGGCAGTTACTACCCTTAACAGAAACATGGGGGTAACCTGCAAGGAGCGGCAGTTACTACCCTTAACAGAAACATGGGGGTAACCTGCAAGGAGCGGTAGTTACTGCCCTTAACAGAAACATGGGGGTAACCTGCACGGAGCAGCAGTTACTGCCCTTAACAGAAACATGGGGGTAACCTGCACGGAGCAGCAGTTACTGCCCTTAACAGAAACATGGGGGTAACCTGCATGGAGCAGCAGTTACTACTCTTAACAGAAACATGGGGTAACCTGCATGGAGCGGCAGTTACTACCCTTAACAGAAATATGGGGGTAACCTGCATGGAGCAGCAGTTACTGCCCTTAACAGAAACATGGGGGTAACCTGCAAGGAGCGGCAGTTACTACCCTTAACAGAAACATGGGGGTAACCTGCATGGAGCAGCAGTTACTACTCTTATCAGAAACATGGGGGTAACCTGCATGGAGCAGCAGTTACTACTCTTAACAGAAACATGGGGGTAACCTGCATGGAGCAGCAGTTACTGCCCTTAACAGAAACATGGGGATAACCTGCATGGAGCGGCAGTTACTACGCTTAACAGAAACATGGGGGTAACCTGCACGGAGCGGCAGTTACTGTCCTTAACAGAAACATGGGGGTAACCTGCATGGAGCAGCAGTTACTACTCTTAACAGAAACATGGGGGTAACCTGCAAGGAGCGGCAGTTACTGCCCTTAACAGAAACATGGGGGTAACCTGCATGGAGCAGCAGTTACTACTCTTAACAGAAACATGGGGGTAACCTGCAAGGAGCGGCAGTTACTGCCCTTAACAGAAACATGGGGGTAACCTGCTCGGAGCGGCAGTTACTACCCTTAAGAGAAAGAATGTAATGGATAAGTGCAGAAAAATTTTAATGGTGAAGAAAAGTAAAGCAGGAGATTAATCAATGCCTGCAGGACTGCAGCAGGTAAGGAAAATTAGCAGACCAGAGACGTCAAAGTTTTATATTTCTAGAAAAATGAGATGCATTATTTCTGTTCACATGGTCATAAATGGATTTTGCTGCAAACAGATGTGTTTTGTGCCATTATGTATAACATTTTGTTATCCCATTTGTTTATTTCATTGCAGTGTGCATTACGATTTCACAATGTGCACATTTTACTTTGTGTAAATATGTAGAGTGCTAATGCATGCTAAAACAACATTTTGTTACATTTTTGTTTCTCTAAGGAAGAGATATTACACAAAATAATGAATTAACTTCACTAGACCACCTCACTGATGTATAAGCAAAGCAACCTTATTTTAAAGTGGCTTATAAGTTGAAACAGGATTGTTATGAAAATCAGAATCCTAACATTTTGTCTGAAGCCAGCTCTTCTCCAGAGGCAGAGTGTCAGATATCTCAAGAACATGGCACAGTGCAAATCTCGATGAACAAGCACTGCATTGTATTCCCAGGCAGACTCCGAGTGGTACTACTGGAAGAGCAAAAGGACTGCCAAGTTTCCGAAAGTTAGGCACCTACTTATTGGCTCAGTTTCCTGGAGGGTTCTGCAACAGATTTCGCATTACTTGAAATAGTGAACACAGAAATAAAGATTTAGCTGAGAATATAAATGGGCATCTCAAAACTGTATCCAAATATGCTGTGCATTTGGGATATTACATCTTCAGAGTACAGAATGATCTGCTGCTATAAGATGCTTGAGAGAGGTGTTCATTTGTTGTTAAACTAAGTGAAAAACATGACAAAACACAATTTGTTTAAAAATGAAATGAAAAAAAAATGCCTTCCCAAAATTGTCTTGTT